>NC_135419.1:25377602-25677602 GCF_051991245.1 Festucalex cinctus | reverse complement strand
GGAGACGTCTACTAAGGGTGACGTCACGTCATTGCCTCGTGGAATAAATAAACCGTCTGCAGGGCTGAATTTCTTCTATCGCCACAGATGTCAACTTATTGCTTCATGTTTCAAATGGAATTAAATTAAAGACAAATATAATTCGACAATGTTACTCAAAACAACTACATTCATATTGCAGACGTATCGATTAATATCTGATTTGTAGAGGAGAAGAAATCAAATTTGTAGCCTACTATTTACACTTCATGAAAAAAAGTCAGACACGTGTTACATATGGGCAAAAAAATCGGAATTGGGCTGCAGTGTGAACAATGCATAGCCTAGAGTGCTCAGTTTGTATTTCCATTGGATCTGTCTTTATCAATACATATTTTTGCTTTAATTACACACTCCATCCATCCATCCATCCATCTATCCATCTTGTTAGACCATTTCTCAATTTTACTTCATCTATCACTATTATTTGTTAGGTCAATGATGAAGTTTACTTAAATAAAAAATAAAAATAAAAAATACACTGTGTTATTGACCAGAGGAACACATGTTGGCAATATAAACTCATCTTTCCCTTGTGTGTAAATTAATTTGAGTATCTTGACAATTTTGATAAAAGTCTGGGAATATTTATTTACTGGACCAAATACCAGTTCCAATATTTATATTTGAATATTTATATTTAAAAAAAAAATACATCTTGAATTGATTCAAATATGTCAAAATATTTAGCATTTTACCACACACATTATAGTTAAATGCCCTCATTACAAATTAACTTTAGTAGCTATGGTTGCAAATTTTCTTTTTAAATTCTCAAAATCATGATTAAATAAATTAAACCCCGATTTAAAATAATAATAATAATAATAATAATAAAAAGTAACGTGGTCTGCTATCTTTCTCCTCCAGTCCATCACCACCTCCATGCCTGTCATGACTCGTGTTATACAGGAGTTATGTTTGGGTCTTGTCTCATGCCTGGGGTCACGCCTGGGTTACGTTTGAGTTCATGACCGAGGTCAAGTGTCTATTTTGTACTTATGCAACCATCATCTAGTTTAGGACTATATGATGTCAAGGATCTTTAATGCTGTATGGTGTCAGGAACTATCTGTAATTACGGAGTCAACAGCCAATCAGAGAATTCCATGTCAGTACTGGTACTCCCATGTCTAGCCACAACCAATGAGATTGATTGACTGTCTATATCTGAGAAATGTGTTTGGTCGCCGGATTATTGCTCGCTGTTCTCTGTGCTTCTCCGCAGCCTAAGGGGGCTTGGCGTCTCATGATTCTCGATGCATTCTCATTTTTTGTTTAGTCAAGTTATGTGAATAAATAGTTAAAACCTTATTTGTGTCTGCGCTTTGGGATCCAACCTATCAGCACACAACAATGCCGGTATTCAACAAAAGGTTATTTGCAGAGTACCATGATACGAGCCTCTGGACCTCCTCCCTGTATAATGTTTTGTCACTGCCCGAGATGAGACCACCGTGGTGTCATCAGCAAACTTGACGATGAGTGGTGGATGTGTACAGCGTGAACAGGAAGGGGCTGAGCACGCATCCCTGAGGAGAAATCAGTAAAATAAATAAATAATAAATAAATAATAAATAGTCCAACAGAAAAAGATGCAGGTCTCTGGAACAAAATGTCATCACCAGTATTTTAACAAGACATTGGTTGATGGTGCAAACATTTCCAGAATTTGGTTAGGGTATTCAGAGAAAAACAACAGCCTTTCCCCCACCCCCCTTTCTTTTCTAATGCCTGTTTCACATGGCAAGATTTTAAAATTGTAGGGCGACTTCCAAACTGTGAGAGACCCACACATGACGAGAAAAAAAAAAAATCACGCCTTGCTTTCTAATTGGCTGCACATCGTCAACGGGCTACGTGCTCGTTTGTCCACGGCACAGGATTGAACAATCCAACATGGTGAATATACCCGATTTGAGATCTGAGCGGCAGGGATCAGTCTGAACCAGGCTTATTATAGTTTCGGAATTTTTATTTTAGTCCATTTTTATTTTGTTTTGAGTTTTGTTTGTTAATTTTGCTAGTTTTAATTAGCTTTAGGTATTTAAAAAAATGCTTAGTTTTAGTTAGTTCTAGTATTACAGTAATAGGCATTCTTGGAGAAAAAAAATAGCACATTTAATTTAATGCAGATTTGTTTTTTGTTTTTTTGTTTTTTTTACATTACATACATTAAATTACACCAAGCAAATAATAGCTACTACCATCAACATAAAGATGCCACAGTCGATCCCATATGGCTGTCCTGTAAAACCCTACAATGTCCAAAAAAAGCTGTCAGTTTTGTTGTTGTTGGTTTTTAAACAACATTTTTCAACTATGTATACATTATACTTTTTATTCTTACCTGTATTTGTAATCCTGTTTTCTGAGTCCACTTGCTAGGATTCAATGATTGTGAAAGGTCTCTAAAATAGAAAAGACAAATTGCATTAATGCTAAATATTAATTAAAATGATCAATACGGGGTCGTTTCATGCAGAACAGGCACTACTAGCTCCAATTCAGGAAACACCATCCATGCATTTAACTCCATGCAGTCACACTCCCCACATGCATTTAACAGGTTTTTACGATGCCTATTCTCAATTGCTGGTATAAATTAATGTAAGGTTGTTTGGTCTGGCTGGTCATGTTAGATCAGTGAAACTCCAATGTACAATTGCTAATTATGATTTCATACATTTACCTTGCACCATAAAAAGGCTATCACAGATCAGAACATGATCCACCTTAAAATCCAATATTGGAACTCCCAAAAGCACACAAAAGCGTTTTTGCTAGTGACCTCAGCAGTTCCCACATCTCCTGATCACCAAATCCAAATGGCACTTGTGCACATTTGGAGTCGAGAAAGGCTATTTCTCGCTGTCTTGGTTTCAAAACCTATAATTGCGGTTAGTGACATTTGAAGCCAGTGACATTTGAAGCCAGTGTTGCCGGTAACGCGTTACTCAAAAAAGTTGCTTTCTAAAGTAACTAATAGTCTAAGGCGTTACTTTATTCTACAAAGTAGTCTGATTAAAGTTACTGTCCAGAGAATCAATGCGTTACTCCACATTTTCATGAAGAAGGCAAACTATCTCACTGTTGTAACAGTCACAAACAACTACTGCTAACTACGAAGATGAGGCAGAAGTCATTGATCACCACACTGAATTCAGCCATGGTCTGGTCATGAATGGTTTGCACATTCAAAACAAAAGTGATGATACTTTTACTACTAGTTTTATTAACCAACAGGCACACAACACAACAAAAAAGTGTGCATTATGGACCATAAAAGTGGTAAAAAAAAATAATTTATTTCCATCCTCAACTGGTCCGTGAAGCATTATGGGATGAGGTCGTCTCCGCCCTCTCGCCAGGGGGAGTGACGTCAGACAAGTTACGTTTTCAGTAGGGGTGGAACAAAAAAACGATTCGACCGAACCATCGTTCGTCAAGGGGAGCTAAACGACCGTATCGGTTGCGAGTGAGGCTTTATGGTTTTCATAACAATAGCAAGAGTTCTGCGCCGTGCTCTACCTGTTTTGTTTACATTTCAGTAGCATCACCATTCAAGCTACTTCCGTGTTTCCGTGCTCGCGACACGGCGCGCGCGCGCGCAACGAGTGACAACATACAAATGGAGACAGTTAGCAGAAGCCGGTGCCGTACGTCTCGGTATTTCCCATGGCTATCGAGTCCTCTCGGCGCACTTGTATGTCCCGGGCCGGCGTTGGTACTGCGCGCGAGCCAAAAAGAATAACTCCCGTGACGATCCAATGCATGGATTCAAACGACACAGGTATGTCCCACAGCCAACACACCAGCTAAGCTAAAAGCACACTGCAAGTATCTCATTTCTCAGTTTGTGGCTCCCTGTCAATGTCTACAACTAGCATGAGCAGCAGATAGGAGAACTGAGACGTGCCCGCGATTACGACAGCCCAAAAAACAAAATATAAACAGTAGTGATTCTGTGGTCATCATCGTGTCTCAGATTAAAAAAACAAAAAAAGATGTCATACATTAACCAAAAATGAAAGTGATGACAAAAGAAAAAACAATTGTTAAATACAAAAATTGTTGATTAAAAAGGGAAATTAACTTTTGGAAATATTTTTGCATATATTAAGTGGTTAAAATGTGTTTGATAGATTTATTGTTCCATAAGGTGGCTTCATATTTCTTTTGGCTGGACGATAGGTTTATTTCATGTCTTAAATTTATGTTTCTGAAATACTTCACAATGTGCAAATATTCTGTTTAATTGTGTTGGTGTCTGTCTAAAGGTTAAATATTTATATTTAACATTAAATTATCAACCTTTTGTTTTCCTGATCCTTATTTTGAAGAGAAAAAACAAACAAACCAAAAAACAATTATAACTGTCAATAACTACTAATAAATATTTAAACTGATACATGTGTACACACTGGAATTGCGGAACAAACAAACAATAGAGGAATTTAGGGGATTTTTATTTTCAACCTGGATAGATTTTTATTTTTTGTTTTATAAAAAGTATTTACGTTACAAGAAGTCAAGAGAGACTGCCTATTTTGTTTTTCATAAAAAAAACCTTTATTTTCATGTTAAAAATGCACTTTCAATAAAGTATTTGGAACTCCGTTTCTACTGCATTATTTTTATGTTGAGATGGTGTTAACGGCAGCTGCTGAAAGTAACTAAAAAAGTAACTTTTAATCTAACTTAGTTACTTTTAAAATCAAGTAATCAGTAACGCAATTTAGTTACTTTTAAAACCAAGTAATCAGTAAAGTAACTAAGTTACTTTTTCAAGGTAACTGTGGCAACACTGTTTGAAGCCGACATTAGTCGCCATTAGTGCGCTTATTGATTGTAATCGACAACCTCGCCGCCGAAAAGATTAACGATTCTATATGTGTTTACAGCAGTTATACTGACGACCAACAAAATAAACTTTGCATTTATAGTTTCTGTGCATAACAAAAAATAAATAAAAAATCAGCAACTCACCGTTAAACACAGACAGAAAAACTAAATGTCAGTCGTTGTTGTTGTTGTCGCCGTCTGCTCTTCTCTTCTTCGTCTTCTTCTTTCAAGTACTAGAGCACTTTTTCTTCTTCGAATGTACTTAGTGGTTAGTAAATAAGATTACGGCGCGTTGCCGCCACCTGTCGGCCTGGATGCGTTGACGTCATTTCCGTCTTCACAGTAGAGGTGTCTCTACAGGGGAGCCTGCACCGGAAGCGACCTCCCAGTGGAGGTCTGCAGCTTGGAGCCTCTCGAGAAACCTGTTTATTCAAATTCTCCTGATTTGCAGTTAAAGTTGAAATTGTGATGTTGTAGATTAAGCAGTGGACCACTTTTTTAAGAAGTAATCCAAAGTTCAACAACAATACTGTTCTAATTTCACTTGCAAGCTTATTTTCTCTCTTTTCTGCTTAATGCTTGGATTTCTTGACAGTCGTGCTTTGATCATTATACTGCATGAGGTTTGTTTTGTCTACTATGCATGGGATTTGACGAGGTGATGGTGTGGAGCACGCCGGCCCCAAAGATGTAAAAGTCGGCGGACTGACAGGGGATTGAATTCATACCTTATAAAGACAAATAAAAGGGTCAATAGTGTGAACTTTCTCAGTAAGGTTAAGGGTGCTCTACAGTCCACACCATATGGTAATGAAAATAAGATGTGTTTTGACAGGATATAACATGCACATGGGTAAGTAAAAGGTGAGTACTTTTGATTTTTATATTTTTGGTGTGAATGAAATCGTGTGTGGTATCGCTGTGGCGGCTAATTGTAAGTTTCTGTGATACAAAATGGACGGGAGACTCAAGTTGTTTTTCTTCGGGTTTTTACTAGAACTTGCACACAAATATACAACTGCGTCATTAACGTCAATTGTGGTCTTTTCTGGGGCTCCAGGTGGAGGAGTGGCACCGTCACTTGCCTTTGGTGCCGGTTGGCGTGGGTTCGATCCTCCGCCTGGGAGAGGCCCATGTGTGGCTTACAAGAAGTAAGCTTGTGTGAGTGAGTGGATATAAAAAAATAATAATAATAAAATTAAAAAAAATAAAATAAAAATAAAAAGTCTCTCTTTTCTCCTTGTGTCCATCTCCAAAATGCACAGCAATGTCCAGTTATAAAACACTACCACCTAGTGGCGGATAATTTCAGTGCACTTACATTTAACTGAAAAGAGTCAATGTTTTTGATTCTCTTTTTAACTACATCTTAATATATACTAACATCAATAACTTCTATTATTAGGGCCCGAGCAGCGACCGCTGCGAGGTCCCTATTGTTTTTGTAAAAATTATTATTAGGGCCCGAGCAGCGACCGCTGCGAGGTCCCTATTGTTTTTGTAAAAATTATTATTATTATTATTATTATTATTATTATTATTATTATTATTAGGGCCCGAGCAGCGACCGCTGCGAGGTCCCTATTGTTTTTGTAAAAATTATTATTATTATTATTAGGGCCCGAGCAGCGACCGCTGCGAGGTCCCTATTGTTTTTGTAAAAATTATTATTATTATTATTATTATTATTAGGGCCCGAGCAGCGACCGCTGCGAGGTCCCTATTGTTTTTGTAAAAATTATTATTATTATTATTATTAGGGCCCGAGCAGCGACCGCTGCGAGGTCCCTATTGTTTTTCAAGGAATTCTTATTATTAGGGCCCGAGCAGCGGCGGCGGCGGTGCCGCTGCGAGGCCCTATTGTTTTTGTAGGAATTCTTCTTATTATTATTATTATTAGGGCCCGAGCAGCGGCGGCGGCGGCGCCGCTGCGAGGCCCTATTGTTTTTGTAGGAATTCTTCTTCTTATTATTATTATTAGGGCCCGAGCAGCGGCGGCGGCGGTGCCGCTGCGAGGCCCTATTGTTTTTGTAGGAATTCTTCTTCTTATTAGGGCCCGAGCAGCGACCGCTGCGAGGTCCCTATTGTTCCTGAAGGAATTCTTATTAGGGCCCGAGCAGCGACCGCTGCGAGGTCCCTATTGTTTTTCAAGGAATTCTTATTATTAGGGCCCGAGCAGCGGCGGCGGCGGTGCCGCTGCGAGGCCCTATTGTTTTTGTAGGAATTCTTCTTATTATTAGGGCCCGAGCAGCGACCGCTGCGAGGTCCCTATTGTTTTTCAAGGAATTCTTATTATTCTTCTTCTTTTTATTTGTTATTATTCTTTTCCGCAAACAATCACATTTTTGAGACACTAAACGTGAACGAAAACTCACCAAACTTTACACACACGTCAGGCCTGGCGAAAAATTTGATATTTTAAAGTCGCCATAGGTGATAACAGAAAAATGGCTCCATAGCGCCACCTACATAGGTTAAACAGATCCCTGGCCCGCTACGATTGTCCGACGGCTATGAAAATTGTGTGGCACCTGTAGCACATCCAGATGAACAAAAACCTCTTTGATGTGTGTACCCTAAAATAGACAGGAAGTGAGATATGAGTATTTAAATGTCCAATTTTGGCCAATTTTTGCACATTTACAGGGGTCATACTTTTGCCTGCTTCTCCTACACGGTTAATCCAATTGACTTCAAACTTGGGATGTACCATCTCAAGACCTGGGACAACACCATGGTAAAAAATCGAAAGTTTTCGACATACTATATGACGGCGGTGGGGCATCAAATTTAGAGTTTCAAAACTCTTACTAAACGTAGTATTGCCGGTTGTATGTTTAACCTAGAGCTACGAAAATTGGTACACATATGTAACAGACTATGACCTACAAAAAAGTCTGTTGGTGCCATATGCTAAACCCAACAGGAAGTCCGCCAGAGGCGGGGCATCAAATTTGGAGTTTCAAAATTCTTACTTAATGAAGCATTCCCGGCTGTACGTTTCACCTAGAGTTACCAAAATTTAAAGACATATGTAACAGCCCTCAAGGTACAAAAAACTCTTTTTGAACCATATGCTAAACCTAACAGAAAGTCCACCATTTTGATTTACTTTGGAACGTGTTCCCATTTTTTTGGCCATTTCATAGGGGTCCTATTTTAACGAACTCCTCTTACAGAGTTTATCCGATCATCTTCAAACTTGGTGTGATTCATCTTAAGATGTTGAAGATGAAAAGTTATTGAAAGCTTTTTATTTCGCTGCACGCTGTTGTCGTGGCATGCACTTGTTTGCAAAGGAAAAAAAATCTTCTTAATGAAGAATTCTCAGTTGTACGAAGCAGCTAGAGCTACGAAAATTTGTAGACATATGTAACAGCCCACGATGTACAAAAAAAGTCTCTTGCTGCTTTGTGCTAAACCCAACAGGAAGTCCCGCAAGGGCCGGGCATCACTTTTTGAGCTAAAAAACTCCTCTTTAACGAAGCATTCCCGGTTGTACCTTTCACCTAGCGCTATGATAATTTGGAGGCATACATAAGAGCCCACGATGTACAAAAAAGTCTTTTAGAACCATATGCTAAGCCAAACAGGAAGTCCGGCATTTTGATTTACTTTGCTATTTGTAGCCATTTTTTGGGGGCCTTTTATAGGCCTCATATTTTCTACAAAACTTATCAGATTGTCTTCATTCTTTGGCATGTTTCATCTGAAGTATTGCCAGTTATACGTTTAATATAGAGCTACGAAAATTGGTACACATATGTAACAGACTATGATCTACAAAAAAGCCTGTTGGTGCCATATGCTAAACCTAACAGGAAGTCCGCCAGAGGCAGGGCATCAAATTTTGCATTTCAAAATTTTTACTTAATGAAGCATTTCCGGCTGTACGTTTCACCTAGAGTGACCAAAATTTGAAGACATATGTAACAGCCCTCGAGGTACAAAAAACTCTTTTTGAACCATATGCTAAACCTAACAGGAAGTCTGCCATTTTGATTTACTTTGGAACATGTTGCCATTTTTTTGGCCATTTCATAGGGGTCTTATTTTAACGAACTCCTCCTACAGAGTTTATCCGATCATCTTCAAACTTGGTGTGATTCATCTTAAGATGTTGACGATGAAAAGTTATTGAAAGCTTTTTATTTCGTCGCACGCTGTTGTCGTGGCATGCACTGTTGGCAAAGGAAAAAAAAATCCTTCTTAATGCAGCGTTCCCAGTTGGACGAAGCAGCTCGAGCTACAAAAATTTGTAGAGATATGTACACATTTGTCCACATATATATATTTACATATGCATGTAAAAAAATTATGTCAGGCTAAACTAAATGGTTGATTAGGCCCCACACATTCTCACCTTACCATACCCGGCCCTCTTTGCAAAAGGTTTGAACACTCCTGGCCTAAACCTAGGTGTATACTCAAACTATGCACGCACATAAAGCCTGGAACAAAATGTGTAATTTAGAGGGTTCTTGTTTTGTTTTTTGTATTCCTTATATTTCATGTCATTATACTTGACACACTATTTTTACTACTCACTGAATCAGTTATAAGAACATTTAATTGATACAATCCAATCACATCCTAGAGAATTGAAAACACATTCAATCATGAGGTTGTTAAGACACATTTACTTCTGTAGCACTTAACCACAAACAAGTTGCGACATCCCCTGATCTAACCCTCCAACCGGGCAAGGAAAAACTTTCAGGGGTCATATTTTAACGAACCCCTCCTACAAAATTTATCCGACTGTCTTCAAACTTGGTGTGTTTCATCTTAAGATGTTTAAGATGCAAAGTAATCGAAAGTTTTTTATTTTGTAACACGCTGTTGCCATAGCAATGCATTGTTTGTCAAGTGCTGCTTTTTTTTTTTTATACACATGAAAACTCATGGAACTTTGCAAACACATCAGACTTGTCATGAACATGAATTTTCAGAGATTTATTGTGCAATTTGCAATGAATAGCGCCCTCTAGACCTTTTTATGAAGCATTTCCGATTGTATGATTATGCTAGACCTACAAAAAAGTATTATGTAGCCATTTGCCAAACCAAAGAGGAAGTCCGCTATTTTGATTTTATTTTGGGAATTATACATAATTTTTGGCCTTCTTCATTAAACTTTGCACAGACAAGGCATGGAAAAAACTAACATTTTAAATGGTCCTTGTTCCATGTAACAGTACCCCAACGTGCCAGTACCCTGACGTGCAAGTAACCCAACGTTGTGCTCAATAGCGCCCTCTATGCATTTTTATGGAGCATTTCCAATTGTATGATTCAAGCGATACACAACTAAAGATGACTTGACCTAGATTTGTGAAAACTGGGAGGCATACCTATTAGCTTAAGACCTACAAAAAGTATTCTGTAGCCGTATGCTAAACCTAAAAGGAAGTCCGCCATTTTGAATTTATTTTGGGAATTGCGCACCATATTTTGCGTTTTGATTAAACTTTGCAAACACAAGGCTTGTCAAAAACATTTTAGATGGTCCTTGTCCTATTTGACAGTACCCCAACGTGCCAGTACCCCGACGTGCAAGTACCCCAACGTGGCACGCCTTTGCTGTAGCGATGCATTGTTTGCAAAGAATTTTTTTTTTTTTATATGATTCAGCTAGATGTGTGAATATTGGGAGGCATACCTATCAGCCGAATACCTCGACAAAGCATTCCATAGCAATGTGAACAAACACAAAAAGCATGGAAAAACATTTACAATTTAGACGGTTTCTTATGAAACAGTACCCTAACGTGCCAGTACCCCGACGTGCAAATACCCCAACGTGGCACGGGTTGCGAGGGCCCTTTATAGCTGCTCGCAGCTCTAGTTATTCTTATTATTATTCTTCTCCGCAAACAATCGCATTTTTTAGACGCTAAGCATGAACGAAAACTCACCAAACTTTACACGCACATCAGGCCTGGCGAAAAATTTGATATTTTAAAGTCGCCATACATGATAACAGAAAAATGGCTCCATAGCGCCCCCTACATAGGTTAAACGGATCCCTGTCCCGCTACGATTGTCCTATGGCGACGAAAATTGTGTGGCACCCGTAGCACATCCAGATGAACAAAAACCTCTTTGATGTGTGTACCCTAAAATAGACAGAAAGTGAGGCATGATCATCTGAATGTCCAATTTTGGCCCAGTTTTGCACATTTACAGGGGTCATACTTTTGCCCGCTTCTCCTACACAGTTAACCCGATTGACTTCAAACTTGGGATGGACCATCTCAACACCTGGGACAACATCATTGTAAAAAAATCTAAAGTTTTTGATATACTATATGACGGCGGCGACGCATCAAATTTAGAGTTTAAAAATTCTTACTTCACGAAGCATTGCCGGTTGTACGTTTAATCTAGAGCTACGAAAATTGGTACACATATGTAACAGGCTATGACCTACAAAAAACTCTTTTTGAACCATATGCTAAACCTCACAGGAAGTCCACCATTTTTATTTATTTTGGAACGTGTTGCCATTTTTTTGGCCATTTCATTGGGGTCTTATTTTAACGAACTCCTCCTACAGTGTTTATCCGATCATCTTCAAACTTGGTGTGATTCATCTTAAGATGTTGAAGATGACAAGTTATTGAAAGCTTTGTATTTCGTCGCACGCTGTTGTCATGGCATGCACTGTTTGCAAAGGAAAAAATATATACTTAAAGAAGCATTCCCATTTGTACGAAGCAGCAAGAGCTACGGAAATTTGTAGACATATGTAACAGCCCAAGATGTACAAAAAAAGTCTCTTGGTGCCCTGTGCTAAACCCAACAGGAAGTCCCCCAGGGGCCGGGCATCACATTTTGAGCTAAAAAAAACTCCTCTTTAACAAAGTATACCCGGCTGTACGTTTCACCTAGAGTTACCAAAATTTGTAGAGGTATATAACAGCCCTCGAGGTACAAAAAACTCTTTTTGAACCATATGCTAAACCTAACAGGACGTCCGCCATTTTGATTTACTTTGGAATGTGTTGCCATTTTTTTTGGCCATTTCATAGGGGTCATATTTTAACAAACTCCTCCTACAGAGTTTATCCGATCATCTACAAACTTGGTGTGATTCATCTTAAGATGTTGAAAATTAAAAGTTATTGAAAGTTTTTTATTTCGTCACACGCTGTTGTCGTGGCATGCACTTTTTGCAAAGGAAAAAAATCCTTCTTAATGAAGCATTCCCAGTTGTACGAAGCAGCAAGAGCGACGAAAAATTGTAGACATATGTAACAGCCCAGGATGTACAAAAAAGTCTCTTGGTGCCATGTGCTAAACCCAACAGGAAGTCCCGCAGGGGCCGGGCATCACATTTTGAGCTAAAAAAACTCCTCTTGAACGAAGCATTCCCGGTTGTACGTTTCACCTAGCGCAATGATAATTTGGAGGCATACATAAGAGCCCACGATGTACAAAAAAGTCTCATGGAACCATCTGCTAAACCAAACAGGAAGTCTGCCATTTTGATTTACGTCGGCATTTGTAGCCATTTTTTGTGGCCTTCCTTAGGGGTCATATTTTCACGAACTCCTCGTACAAAATTCATCCGACCGTCTTCAAACTTGGTGTGTTTCATCTTAAGATGTTTAAGATGCAAAGTTATCGAAAGTTTTTTATTTTGTCACATGCTGTTGCCATAGCGATGCATTGTTTGCCAAGTAAAGTGCTGCTTATTTTTTTGGTCTATACATGTGTGAAAACTCATGAAACTTTGCACACACATCAGACTTGTCATGAACATGAATTTTTAGAGAATTCTTGTGCAATTTGCAATAAATCGCGCCCTCTATACATTTTTATGGAGCATTTCCGATTGGATGATTCAAGCGCGAAATAACTAAAGATACTCTTGACTTGACCGAGATTTGTGAAAACTCAGAGGCATACCTATTAGTCTAAGACCTACAAAAAGTATTCTGTAGCCGTATGCTAAACCTAAAAGGAAGTCCGCCATTTTGAATTTATTTTGGGAATTGCACACCATATTTTGCGTTTTGATGAAACTTTGCACACACAAGGCTTGTCAAAAACATTTTAGATGGTCCTTGTCCTATTTGACAGTACCCCAACGTGCCAGTACCCCGACGTGCAAGTACCCCAACGTGGCCCGGGTTGCGAGGGCCCTTTATAGCTGCTCGCAGCTCTAGTTAGGGCCCGAGCAGCGGCGGCGGCGGTGCCGCTGCGAGGCCCTATTGTTTTTGTAGGAATTCTTATTATTATTATTCTTATTATTATTCTTCTCCGCAAACGATCACATTTTTGAGACACTAAACGTGACCGAAAACTCACCAAACTTTACACGCACATCAGGCCTGGCGAAAAATTTGATATTTTAAAGTCGCCATACATGATAACAGAAAAATGGCTCCTTAGCGCCCCCTACATAGGTTAAACGGATCCCTGTCCCGCTACGATTGTCCGACGGCTATGAAAATTGTGTGGCACCTGTAGCACATCCCAATGAACAAAAACCTCTTTGAAGTGTGTACCCTAAAATAGACAGAAAGTGAGGTATGAGTATTTAAATGTCCAATTTTTGCCAATTTTTGCACATTTACAGGGGTCATACTTTTGCCCGCTTCTCCTACACGGTTAACCCGATTGACTTCAAACTTAGGATGGACCATCTCAACACCTGGGACAACATCATTGTGAAAAATGAAAAGTTTTTGATATAATATATGACGGCGGCGGCGCATCAAATTTAGAGTTTAAAAATTCTTACTTCACGAGGCATTGCCGGTTGTACGTTTAATCTAGAGCTACGAAAATTGGTACACATATGTAACAGACTATGACCTACAAAAAACTCTTTTTGAACCATATGCTAAACCTAACAGGAAGTCCACCATTTTGATTTATTTTGGAACGTGTTGCCATTTTTTTGGCCATTTCATTGGGGCCTTATTTTAACGAACTCCTCCTACAGTGTTTATCCGATCATCTTCAAACTTGGTGTGATTCATCTTAAGATGTTGAAGATGAAAAGTTATTGAAAGCTTTGTATTTCGTCGGACGCTGTTGTCATGGCATACACTGTTTGCAAAGGAAAAAAAATATCCTTAAAGAAGCATTGCCAGTTGTACGAAGCAGCTAGAGCTACGAAAATTTGTAGACATATGTAACAGCCCAAGATGTACAAAAAAGTCTCTTGGTGCCCTGTGCTAAACACAACAGGAAGTCCCCCAGGGGCCGGGCATCACATTTTGAGCTAAAAAAACTCCTCTTTAACAAAGAATACCCGGCTGTACGTTTCACCTAGAGTTACCAAAATTTGTAGAGGTATATAACAGCCCTCGAGGTACAAAAAACTCTTTTTGAACCATATGCTAAACCTAACAGGACGTCCGCCATTTTGATTTACTTTGGAATGTGTTGCCATTTTTTTTGCCCATTTCATAGGGGTCATATTTTAACAAACTCCTCCTACAGAGTTTATCCGATCATCTTCAAACTTGGTGTGATTCATCTTAAGATGTTGAAAATGAAAAGTTATTGAAAGTTTTTTATTTCGTCACACGCTGTTGTCGTGGCATGCACTTTTTGCAAAGGAAAAAAATCCTTCTTAATGAAGCATTCCCAGTTGTACGAAGCAGCTAGAGCGACGAAAAATTGTAGACATATGTAACAGCCCAGGATGTACAAAAAAAGTCTCTTGGTGCCATGTGCTAAACCCAACAGGAAGTCCCGTAGGGGCCGGTCATCACATTTTGAGCTAAAAAACTCCTCTTTAACGAAGCATTCTCGGTTGTACGTTTCACCTAGCGCTATGATAATTTAGAGGCATACATAAGAGCCCACGATGTACAAGAAAGTCTCTTGGAACCATGTGCTAAACCAAACAGGAAGTCCGCCATTTTGATTTATGATGGGATTTGTTGCCATTTTTTGTGGCCTTTTTCAGGGGTCATATTTTAACGAACCCCTCCTACAAAATTTATCCGACTGTCTTCAAACTTGGTATGTTTCATCTTAAGATGTTTAAGATGCAAAGTAATCGAAAGTTTTTTATTTTGTCACACGCTGTTGACATAGCAATGCATCGAATTGCACACCATATTTTGCGTTTTGATTAAACAGACAAAGCATTCCCGGTTGTACGTTTCACCTAAAGCTATGATAATTTGCAGGCAAACATAAGAGCTCAGGATGTACAAAAAAAGTCTCTTGGAGCCATATGCTAAACCAATCAGGAAGTCCACCATTTTGATTTACGTTGGGATTTGTAGCCATTTTTTGTGGCCTTTTTTAGGGGTCATATTTTAACGAACTCCTCCTACAAAATTTATCCGACTGTCTTTAAACTTGGTGTGCTTCATCTTAAGATGTTTAAGATGCAAAGTTATCGAAAGTTATTTATTTTGTCGCACACCGTTGTCATGGCGATGCATTGTTTGCCAAGTAAAATGCTGCTTTTTTGTTTTGGTCTAAACATGTGCAAAAACTCATGAAACTTTACACACACATCAGGCTTGTCATCAGCATGAATATTTTATAGATTTCTTATTCAATTTGCAATAAATGGTTCAATAGCGCCCTCTAGACATTTTTATGAAGCTTTTGCAAATGTTTTGTGTTTTATGATTCAGCTAGATTTGTAAAAATTGGGATACCTATCAGCCTAAGACTTACAAAAAGGTTTCTAAAGCCATATGCTGAATCAAAAAGGAAGTCTGCCATTTTGATTTACTTTGGTATTTGTAGCCATTTTTTGGGGCCTTTTATAGGGGTCATATTTTCAACAGAACTTATCAGATCGTCTTCATTCTTTGGCGTGTTTCATCTTAAGATATTTAAGATGAAAAGTTATTGAATTTTTTTATTTTGTCACACTCCTTTGCTGTAGCCATGCATTGTTTGTGAAGAAAAATGCTTTTTTGAGAGTCTAAATATGGGTGAAAACTCAACAAAACTTTGCACACACACCAGACCTGTCTGGAACATGAATATTTTATTTAGAGATTTGTTGTGCAATTTGTAATAAATGGCTCAATAGCGCCCTCTAGACATTTTTATGAAGTATTTCCGATTATATGATTCAGCTAGATGTGTGAATATTGGCAGGCATGCCGAATATATTCAAAAAGTATTCTATATAGCCATGTGCCAATCCATTTTGATTTTATTTTGTTAATTGTGCATCGTTTTTGGCCTTTCCATGAAACTTTAAAAACACAAAGCATGGCAAAAACGTTTACAATTTAGATGGTTTCCTATTTGACAGTACCCCAACATGCCAGTACCCCGACGTGCAAATACCCCAACGTGGCCCGGGTTGCGAGGGCCCTTTATAGCTGCTCGCAGCTCTAGTTAGGGCCCGAGCAGCGACCGCTGCGAGGTCCCTATTGTTCCTGAAGGAATTCTTATTATTATTAGGGCCCGAGCAGCGACCGCTGCGAGGTCCCTATTGTTCCTGAAGGAATTCTTATTATTATTCTTCTTCTTCTTTTTCTTTGTTATTATTCTTTTCCGCAAACAACCACATTTTTGAGGCACTAAACATGAACGAAAACTCACCAAACTTTACACGGAGATCGGGCCTGGCGAAAAATTTGATATTTTAAAGTCGCCATACATGATACATGAAAAATGGCTCTGTAGCGCCACCTACATAGGTTTAACGGATCCCTGTCCCGCTACGATTGTCCTATGGCTACGAAAATTGTGTGGCACCTGTAGCACATCCAGATGAACAAAAACCTCTTTGATATGTGTACCCTAAAATAGACAGGAAGTGAGGTATGAGTATTTGAATGTCCAATTTTGGCCCATTTTTGCACATTTACAGGGGTCATACTTTTGCCCGCTTCTCCTACACGGTTAACCCGATTGACTTCAAACTTGGGCTGTACCATCTCAACACCTGGGACAACATCATGGTAAAAAATCTAAAGTTTTTGACATACTATATGACGGTGGCGGGGCATCAAATTTACAGTTTCAAAATTCTTACTTAACAAAGCATTGCCGTGGTACGTTTAATTGAGAGCCACGAAAATTGGTACACATATGTAACAGACTATGATCTACAAAAAACTCTTTTTGAACCATATGCTAAACCTAACAGGAAGTCCGCCAGAGGCGAGGCATCAAATTTTGTGTTTCAAAATTCTTATTTAATGAAGCATTCCCGGCTGTACATTTCACCTAGAGTTACCAACATTTGAAGACATATGTAACAGCCCTCAAGGTACAAAAAACTCTTTTTGAACCATATGCTAAACCGAACAGGAAGTCCGCCATTTTGATTTACTTTGGAACGTGTTGCCATTTTTTGGGCCATTTCATAGGGGTCTTATTTTAACGAACTCCTCCTACAGAGTTTATCCGATCATCTCCAAACTTGGTGTGATTCATCTTAAATTGTTGAAGATGAAAAGTTATTGAAAGCTTTTTATTTCGTCGCACGCTATTGCCGTGGCATGCACAGTTTGCAAAGGAAAAAATTCCCTCTTAATGAAGCATTCACAGTTATACGAAGCAGCTCGAGCTACGAAAATTTGGAGACAAATTTAACAGCCCACAATGTACAAAAAAGTCTATTGGTGCCATGTGCTAAACCCAACAGGAAGTCCCGTAAGGGCCGGTCATCACATTTTGAGGTAAAAAACTCCTCTTTAACGAAGCATTCCCGGTTGTACGTTTCACCTAGCGCTATGATAATTTAGAGGCATACATAAGAGCCCACGATGTACAAAATAGTCTCTTGGAACCATCTTCCAAAACAAACAGGAAGTCCGCCATTTTGATTTACGTTGGGATTTGTAGCCATTTTTTGTGGCCTTTTTTAGGGGTCATATTTTAACGAATTCCTCCTACAAAATTTATCCGACTGTCTTCAAACTTGGTGTGCTTCATCTTAAGATGTTTAAGATACAAAGTTATCGAAAGTTATTTATTTTGTCCCACACCGTTTCATGGCGATGCATTGTTTGCCAAGTAAAATGCTGCTTTTTTTTTTGGTCTAAACATGTGCAAAAACTCATGAAACTTTACACACACATCAGGCTTGTCATAAGCATGAATATTTTAGAGATTTCTTATTAAATTTGCAATAAATGCTTCAATAGCGCCCTCTAGACATTTTTATGAAGTCTTTCCGATTATATGATTCAGCTAGATGTGTGAATATTGGCAGGCATGCCTAATATATTCAAAAAGTATTCTATATAGCCATGTGCCAATCCATTTTGATTTTATTTTGTTAATTGTGCATCATTTTTGGCCTTTCCATGAAACTTTACAAACACAAAGCATGGCAAAAACGTTTAAAATTTAGATGGTTTCCTATTTGACAGTACCCCAGCATGCCAGTACCCCGACGTGCAAATACCCCAACGTGGCCCGGGTTGCGAGGGCCCTTTATAGCTGCTCGCAGCTCTAGTTATTATTATTATTCTTATTATTATTCTTCTCCGCAAACGATCACATTTTTGAGACACTAAACGTGACCGAAAACTCACCAAACTTTACACGCACATCAGGCCTGGCGAAAAATTTGATATTTTAAAGTCGCCATACATGATAACAGAAAAATGGCTCCTTAGCGCCCCCTACATAGGTTAAACGGATCCCTGTCCCGCTATGATTGTCCGACGGCTATGAAAATTGTGTGGCGCCTGTAGCACATCCCAATGAACAAAAACCTCTTTGAAGTGTGTACCCTAAAATAGACAGAAAGTGAGGTATGAGTATTTAAATGTCCAATTTTTGCCAATTTTTGCACATTTACAGGGGTCATACTTTTGCCCGCTTCTCCTACACGGTTAACCCGATTGACTTCAAACTTGGGATGGACCATCTCAACACCTGGGACAACATCATTGTGAAAAATGAAAAGTTTTTGATATAATATATGACGGCGGCGGCGCATCAAATTTAGAGTTTAAAAATTCTTACTTCACGAGGCATTGCCGGTTGTACGTTTAATCTAGAGCTACGAAAATTGGTACACATATGTAACAGACTATGACCTACAAAAAACTCTTTTTGAACCATATGCTAAACCTAACAGGAAGTCCACCATTTTGATTTATTTTGGAACGTGTTGCCATTTTTTTGGCCATTTCATTGGGGCCTTATTTTAACGAACTCCTCCTACAGTGTTTATCCGATCATCTTCAAACTTGGTGTGATTCATCTTAAGATGTTGAAGATGAAAAGTTATTGAAAGCTTTGTATTTCGTCGGACGCTGTTGTCATGGCATGCACTGTTTGCAAAGGAAAAAAAATATCCTTAAAGAAGCATTGCCAGTTGTACGAAGCAGCTAGAGCTACGAAAATTTGTAGACATATGTAACAGCCCAAGATGTACAAAAAAGTCTCTTGGTGCCCTGTGCTAAACCCAACAGGAAGTCCCCCAGGGGCCGGGCATCACATTTTGAGCTAAAAAAAACTCCTCTTTAACAAAGCATACCCGGCTGTACGTTTCACCTAGAGTTACCAAAATTTGTAGAGGTATATAACAGCCCTCGAGGTACAAAAAACTCTTTTTGAACCATATGCTAAACCTAACAGGACGTCCGCCATTTTGATTTACTTTGGAATGTGTTGCCATTTTTTTTGCCCATTTCATAGGGGTCATATTTTAACAAACTCCTCCTACAGAGTTTATCCGATCATCTTCAAACTTGGTGTGATTCATCTTAAGATGTTGAAAATGAAAAGTTATTGAAAGTTTTTTATTTCATCACACGCTGTTATTGTGGCATGCACTTTTTGCAAAGGAAAAAAATCCTTCTTAATGAAGCATTCCCAGTTGTACGAAGCAGCTAGAGCGACGAAAAATTGTAGACATATGTAACAGCCCAGGATGTACAAAAATGTCTCTTGGTGCCATGTGCTAAACGCAACAGGAAGTCCCCCAGGGGCCGGGCATCACATTTTGAGCTAAAAAAAACTCCTCTTTAACGAAGCATTCTCGGTTGTACGTTTCACCTAGCGCTATGATAATTTGCAGGCATACATAAGAGCCCACGATGTACAAAAAAGTCTCTTGGAACCATGTGCTAAACCAAACAGGAAGTCCGCCATTTTGATTTATGATGGGATTTGTTGCCATTTTTTGTGGCCTTTTTCAGGGGTCATATTTTAACGAACCCCTCCTATAAAACTTATCCGACTGTCTTCAAACTTGGTATGTTTCATCTTAAGATGTTTAAGATGCAAAGTAATCGAAAGTTTTTTATTTTGTCACACGCTGTTGACATAGCAATGCATCGAATTGCACACCATATTTTGCGTTTTGATTAAACAGACAAAGCATTCCCGGTTGTACGTTTCACCTAAAGCTATGATAATTTGCAGGCAAACATAAGAGCTCAGGATGTACAAAAAAAGTCTCTTGGAGCCATATGCTAAACCAATCAGGAAGTCCACCATTTTGATTTACGTTTGGATTTGTAGCCATTTTTTGTGGCCTTTTTTAGGGGTCATATTTTAACGAACTCCTCCTACAAAATTTATCCGACTGTCTTTAAACTTGGTGTGCTTCATCTTAAGATGTTTAAGATGCACAGTTATCGAAAGTTATTTATTTTGTCGCACGCCGTTGTCATGGCGATGCATTGTTTGCCAAGTAAAATGCTGCTTTTTTGTTTTGGTCTAAACATGTGAAAAAACTCATGAAAATTTACACACACATCAGGCTTGTCATCAGCATGAATATTTTAGAGATTTCTTATTCAATTTGCAATAAATGGTTCAATAGCGCCCGCTTTTGCAAATGTTTTGTGTTTTATGATTCAGATACATTTGTAAAAATTGGGATACCTATCAGCCTAAGACTTACAAAAGGTTTCTAAAGCCATATGCTGAATCAAAAAGGAAGTCTGCCATTTTGATTTACTTTGGTATTTGTAGCCATTTTTTGGGGCCTTTTATAGGGGTCATATTTTCAACAGAACTTATCAGATCGTCTTCATTCTTTGGCGTGTTTCATCTTAAGATATTTAAGATGAAAAGTTATTTAATTTTTTTATTTTGTCACACTCCTTTGCTGTAGCCATGCATTGTTTGTGAAGAAAAATGCTTTTTTGAGAGTCTAAATATGGGTGAAAACTCACAAAACTTTGCACACACACCAGACCTGTCTGGAACATGAATATTTTATTTAGAGATTTGTTGTGCAATTTGTAATAAATGGCTCAATAGCGCCCTCTAGACATTTTTATGAAGTCTTTCCGATTATATGATTCAGCTAGATGTGTGAATATTGGCAGGCATGCCGAATATATTCAAAAAGTATTCTATATAGCCATGTGCCAATCCATTTTGATTTTATTTTGTTAATTGTGCATCGTTTTTGGCCTTTCCATGAAACTTTAAAAACACAAAGCATGGCAAAAACGTTTACAATTTAGATGGTTTCCTATTTGACAGTACCCCAACATGCCAGTACCCCGACGTGCAAATACCCCAACGTGGCCCGGGTTGCGAGGGCCCTTTATAGCTGCTCGCAGCTCTAGTTAGGGCCCGAGCAGCGGCGGCGGCGGTGCCGCTGCGAGGCCCTATTGTTTTTGTAGGAATTCTTCTTATTATTATTATTCTTATTATTATTATTCTCCGCAAACAATCGCATTTTTGAGACACTAAACGTGACCGAAAACTCACCAAACTTTACACGCACGTCAGGCCTGGCGAAAAATTTGATATTTTAAAGTCGCCATACATGATAACAGAAAAATGGCTCCTTAGCGCCCCCTACATAGGTTAAACGGATCCCTGTCCCGCTACGATTGTCCGACGGCTATGAAAATTGTGTGGCACCTGTAGCACATCCCAATGAACAAAAACCTCTTTGAAGTGTGTACCCTAAAATAGACAGAAAGTGAGGTATGAGTATTTAAATGTCCAATTTTTGCCAATTTTTGCACATTTACAGGGGTCATACTTTTGCCCGCTTCTCCTACACGGTTAACCCGATTGACTTAAAACTTGGGATGTACCATCTCAACACCTGGGACAACATCATTGTGAAAAATCTAAAGTTTTTGATATACTATATGACGGCGGCGGCGCATCAAATTTAGAGTTTAAAAATTCTTACTTCACGAAGCATTGCCGGTTGTACGTTTAATCTAGAGCTACGAAAATTGGTACACATATGTAACAGGCTATGACCTACAAAAAACTCTTTTTGAACCATATGCTAAACCTAACAGGAAGTCCACCATTTTGATTTATTTTGGAACGTGTTGCAATTTTTTTGGCCATTTCATTGGGGTCTTATTTTAACGAACTCCTCCTACAGTGTTTATCCGATCATCTTCAAACTTGGTGTGATTCATCTTAAGATGTTGAAGATGAAAAGTTATTGAAAGCTTTGTATTTCGTCGCACGCTGTTGTCATGGAATGCACTGTTTTTAAAGGAAAAAAAATATCCTTAAAGAAGCATTCCCATTTGTACGAAGCAGCTAGAGCTATGAAAATTTGTAGACATATGTAACAGCCCAAGATGTACAAAAAAGTCTCTTGGTGCCCTGTGCTAAACCCAACAGGAAGTCCCCCAGGGGCCGGGCATCACATTTTGAGCTAAAAAACTCCTCTTTTACAAAGCATACCCGGCTGTACGTTTCACATAGAGTTACCAACATTTGTAGAGGTATATAACAGCCCTCGATGTACAAAAAACTCTTTTTGAACCATATGCTAAACCTAACAGGACGTCCGCCATTTTGATTTACTTTGGAATGTGTTGCCATTTTTTTTGGCCATTTCATAGGGGTCATATTTTAACAAACTCCTCCTACAGAGTTTATCCGATCATCTTCAAACTTGGTGTGATTCATCTTAAGATGTTGAAAATGAAAAGCTATTGAAAGTTTTTTATTTCGTCACACGCTGTTGTCGTGGCATGCACTTTTTGCAAAGGAAAAAAATCCTTCTTAATGAAGCATTCCCAGTTGTACGAAGCAGCTAGAGCGACGAAAAATTGTAGACATATGTAACAGCCCAGGATGTACAAAAAAGTCTCTTGGTGCCATGTGCTAAACCCAACAGGAAGTCCCCCAGGGGCCGGGCATCACATTTTGAGCTAAAAAACTCCTCTTTAACGAAGCATTCCCGGTTGTATGTTTCACCTAGCGCTATGATAATTTGCAAGCATACATAAGAGCCCATGATGTACAAAAAAGTCTCTTGGAACCATGTGCTAAACCAAACAGGAAGTCTGCCATTTTGATTTATGATGGGATTTGTTGCCATTTTTTGTGGCCTTTTTCAGGGGTCATATTTTAACGAACCCCTCCTACAAAATTTATCCGACTGTCTTCAAACTTGGTGTGTTTCATCTTAAAATGTTTAAGATGCAAAGTAATTGAAAGTTTTTTATTTTGTAACATGCTGTTGCCATAGCAATGCATTGTTTGTCAAGTGCTGCTTTTTTTTTTTTTTATACACATGAAAACTCATGAAACTTTGCAAACACATCAGACTTGTCATGAACATGAATTTTCAGAGATTTATTGTGCAATTTGCAATAAATAGCGCCCTCTAGACATTTTTATGAAGCATTTCCGATTGTATGATTATGCTAGACCTACAAAAAAGTATTATGTAGCCATTTGCCAAACCAAAGAGGAAGTCCGCTATTTTGATTTTATTTTGGGAATTATACATCATTTTTGGCCTTTTTCATTAAACTTTGCACAGACAAGGCATGGAAAAAACTAACATTTTAAATGGTCCTTGTTCCATGTAACAGTACTCCAACGTGCCAGTACCCTGACGTGCAAGTAACCCAACGTTGTGCTCAATAGCGCCCTCTATGCATTTTTATGGAGCATTTCCAATTGTATGATTCAAGCGATACACAACTAAAGATGACTTGACCTAGATTTGTGAAAACTGGGAGGCATACCTATTAGCTTAAGACCTACAAAAAGTATTCTGTAGCCGTATGCTAAACCTAAAAGGAAGTCCGCCATTTTGAATTTATTTTGGGAATTGCGCACCATATTTTGCGTTTTGATTAAACTTTGCACACACAAGGCTTGTCAAAAACATTTTAGATGGTCCTTGTCCTATTTGACAGTACCCCAACGTGCCAGTACCCCGACGTGCAAGTACCCCAACGTGGCCCGGGTTGCGAGGGCCCTTTATAGCTGCTCGCAGCTCTAGTTATTCTTCTTTTTCTTTGTTATTATTCTTTTCCGCAAACAACCACTTTTTTGAGGCACTAAACATGAACGAAAACTCACCAAACTTTACACGCAGATCGGGCCTGGCGAAAAATTTGATATTTTAAAGTCGCCATACATGATAACAGAAAAATGGCTCTGTAGCGCCACCTACATAGGTTTAACGGATCCCTGTCCCGCTACGATTGTCCTATGGCTACGAAAATTGTGTGGCACCTGTAGCACATCCAGATGAACAAAAACCTCTTTGATATGTGTACCCTAAAATAGACAGGAAGTGAGGTATGAGTATTTGAATGTCCAATTTTGGCCCATTTTTGCACATTTACAGGGGTCATACTTTTGCCCGCTTCTCCTACACGGTTAACCCGATTGACTTCAAACTTGGGATGTACCATCTCAACACCTGGGACAACATCATTGTGAAAAATGAAAAGTTTTTGATATACTATATGACGGCGGCGGCGCATCAAATTTAGAGTTTAAAAATTCTTACTTCACGAGGCATTGCCGGTTGTACGTTTAATCTAGAGCTATGAAAATTGGTACACATATGTAACAGACTATGACCTACAAAAAACTCTTTTTGAACCATATGCTAAACCTAACAGGAAGTCCACCATTTTGATTTATTTTGGAACGTGTTGCCATTTTTTTGGCCATTTCATTGGGGCCTTATTTTAACGAACTCCTCCTACAGTGTTTATCCGATCATCTTCAAACTTGGTGTGATTCATCTTAAGATGTTGAAGATGAAAAGTTATTGAAAGCTTTGTATTTCGTCGCACGCTGTTGTCATGGCATGCACTGTTTGCAAAGGAAAAAAAATATCCTTAAAGAAGCATTGCCAGTTGTACGAAGCAGCTAGAGCTACGAAAATTTGTAGACATATGTAACAGCCCAAGATGTACAAAAAAGTCTCTTGGTGCCCTGTGCTAAACCCAACAGGAAGTCCCCCAGGGGCCTGGCATCACATTTTGAGCTAAAAAAACTCCTTTTTAACAAAGCATACCCGGCTGTACGTTTCACCTAAAGTTACCAAAATTTGTAGAGGTATATAACAGCCCTCGAAGTACAAAAAACTCTTTTTGAACCATATGCTAAACCTAACAGGACGTCCGCCATTTTGATTTACTTTGGAATGTGTTGCCATTTTTTTTGGCCATTTCATAGGGGTCATATTTTAACAAACTCCTCCTACAGAGTTTATCCGATCATCTTCAAACTTGGTGTGATTCATCTTAAGATGTTGAAAATGAAAAGTTATTGAAAGTTTTTTATTTCGTCACACGCTGTTATCGTGGCATGCACTTTTTGCAAAGGAAAAAAATCCTTCTTAATGAAGCATTCCCAGTTGTACGAAGCAGCTAGAGCGACGAAAAATTGTAGACATATGTAACAGCCCAGGATGTACAAAAATGTCTCTTGGTGCCATGTGCTAAACGCAACAGGAAGTCCCCCAGGGGCCGGGCATCACATTTTGAGCTAAAAAACTCCTCTTTAACGAAGCATTCCCGGTTGTACGTTTCACCTAGCGCTATGAAAATTTGCAGGCATACATAAGAGCCCACAATGTACAAAAAAGTCTCTTGGAACCATGTGCTAAAACAAACAGGAAGTCCGGCATTTTGATTTATGATGGGATTTGTTGCCATTTTTTGTGGCCTTTTTCAGGGGTCATATTTTAACGAACCCCTCCTACAAAATTTATCCGACTGTCTTCAAACTTGGTATGTTTCATCTTAAGATGTTTAAGATGCAAAGTAATCGAAAGTTTTTTATTTTGTCACACTCTGTTGCCATAGCAATGCATTGGAATTGCACACCATATTTTGTGTTTTGATTAAACAGACAAAGCATTCCCGGTTGTACGTTTCACCTAAAGCTATGATAATTTGCAGGCAAACATAAGAGCTCAGGATGTACAAAAAAGTCTCTTGGAGCCATATGCTAAACCAATCAGGAAGTCCACCATTTTGATTTACGTTGGGATTTGTAGCCATTTTTTGTGGCCTTTTTTAGGGGTCATATTTTAACGAACTCCTCCTACAAAATTTATCCGACTGTCTTCAAACTTGGTGTGCTTCATCTTAAGATGTTTAAGATGCAAAGTTATCGAAAGTTATTTATTTTGTCGCACGCCGTTGTCATGGCGATGCATTGTTTGCCAAGTAAAATGCTGCTTTTTTTTTTGGGTCTAAACGTGCAAAAACTCATGAAACTTTACACACACATCAGGCTTGTCATCAGCATGAATATTTTAGAGATTTCTTATTCAATTTGCAATAAATGGTTCAATAGCGCCCTCTAGACATTTTTATGAAGCTTTTGCAAATGTTTTGTGTTTTATGATTCAGCTAGATTTGTAAAAATTGGGATACCTATCAGCCTAAGACTTACAAAAAGGTTTCTAAAGCCATATGCTGAATCAAAAAGGAAGTCTGCCATTTTGATTTACTTTGGTATTTGTAGCCATTTTTTGGGGCCTTTTATAGGGGTCATATTTTCAACAGAACTTATCAGATCGTCTTCATTCTTTGGCGTGTTTCATCTTAAGATATTTAAGATGAAAAGTTATTGAATTTTTTTATTTTGTCACACTCCTTTGCTGTAGCCATGCATTGTTTGTGAAGAAAAATGCTTTTTTGAGAGTCTAAATATGGATGAAAACTCACAAAACTGCACACACACCAGACCTGTCTGGAACATGAATATTTTATTTAGAGATTTGTTGTGCAATTTGTAATAAATGGCTCAATAGCGCCCTCTAGACATTTTTATGAAGTCTTTCCGATTATATGATTCAGCTAGATGTGTGAATATTGGCAGGCATGCCGAATATATTCAAAAAGTATTCTATATAGCCATGTGCCAATCCATTTTGATTTTATTTTGTTAATTGTGCATCATTTTTGGCCTTTCCATGAAACTTTAAAAACACAAAGCATGGCAAAAACGTTTACAATTTAGATGGTTTCCTATTTGACAGTACCCCAACATGCCAGTACCCCGACGTGCAAGGACCCCAACGTGCAAGGACCCCAACGTGCATGGACCCCAACGTGGCCCGGGTTGCGAGGGCCCTTTATAGCTGCTCGCAGCTCTAGTTATTCTTATTATTATTCTTCTCTGCAAACAATCGCATTTTTGAGACACTAAACGTGACCGAAAACTCACCAAACTTTACACGCACATCAGGCCTGGCGAAAAATTTGATATTTTAAAGTCGCCATACATGATAACAGAAAAATGGCTCCTTAGCGACCCCTACATAGGTTAAACGGATCCCTGTCCCGCTACGATTGTCCGACGGCTATGAAAATTGTGTGGCACCTGTAGCACATCCCAATGAACAAAAACCTCTTTGAAGTGTGTACCCTAAAATAGACAGAAAGTGAGGTATGAGTATTTAAATGTCCAACTTTTGCCAATTTTTGCACATTTACAGGGGTCATACTTTTGCCCGCTTCTCCTACACGGTTAACCCTATTGACTTCAAACTTGGGATGTACCATCTCAACACCTGGGACAACATCATTGTGAAAAATGAAAAGTTTTTGATATACTATATGACGGCGGCGGCGCATCAAATTTAGAGTTTAAAAATTCTTACTTCACGAGGCATTGGCGGTTGTACGTTTAATCTAGAGCTACGAAAATTGGTACACATATGTAACAGACTATGACCTACAAAAAACTCTTTTTGAACCATATGCTAAACCTAACAGGAAGTCCACCATTTTGATTTATTTTGGAACGTGTTGCCATTTTTTTGGCCATTTCATTGGGGTCTTATTTTAACGAACTCCTCCTACAGTGTTTATCCGATCATCTTCAAACTTGGTGAGATTCATCTTAAGATGTTGAAGATGAAAAGTTATTGAAAGCTTTGTATTTCGTCGCACGCTGTTGTCATGGCATGCACTGTTTGCAAAGTAAAAAAAATATCCTTAAAGAAGCATTGCCAGTTGTACGAAGCAGCTAGAGCTACGAAAATTTGTAGACATATGTAACAGCCCAAGATGTACAAAAAAGTCTCTTGGTGCCCTGTGCTAAACCCAACAGGAAGTCCCCCAGGGGCCGGGCATCACATTTTGAGCTAAAAAAACTCCTCTTTAACAAAGCATACCCGGCTGTACGTTTCACCTAGAGTTACCAAAATTTGTAGAGGTATATAACAGCCCTTGAGGTACAAAAAAACTCTTTTTGAACCATATGCTAAACCTAACAGGACGTCCGCCATTTTGATTTACTTTGGAATGTGTTGCCATTTTTTTTGGCCATTTCATAGGGGTCATATTTTAACAAACTCCTCCTACAGAGTTTATCCGATCATCTCCAAACTTGGTGTGATTCATCTTAAGATGTTGAAGATGAAAAGTTATTGAAAGCTTTGTATTTCGTCGCACGCTGTTGCCGTAGCATGCACAGTTTGAAAAGGAAAAAATTCCTTCTTAATGAAGCATTCCCAGTTGTACGAAGCAGCTAGAGCGACGAAAAATTGTAGACATATGTAACAGCCCAGGATGTACAAAAATGTCTCTTGGTGCCATGTGCTAAACGCAACAGGAAGTCCCCCAGGGGCCGGGCATCACATTTTGAGCTAAAAAACTCCTCTTTAACGAAGCATTCCCGGTTGTACGTTTCACCTAGCGCTATGATAATTTGCAGGCATACATAAGAGCCCACGATGTACAAAAAAAGTCTCTTGGAACCATGTGCTAAACCAAACAGGAAGTCCGCCATTTTGATTTATGATGGGATTTGTTGCCATTTTTTGTGGCCTTTTTTAGGGGTCATACTTTAACGAACCCCTCCTACAAAATTTATCCGACTGTCTTCAAACTTGGTATGTTTCATCTTAAGATGTTTAAGATGCAAAGTAATCGAAAGTTTTTTATTTTGTCACACGCTGTTGCCATAGCAATTCATGGGAATTGCACACCATATTTTGCGTTTTGATTAAACAGACAAAGCATTCCCGGTTGTACGTTTCACCTAAAGCTATGATAATTTGCAGGCAAACATAAGAGCTCAGGATGTACAAAAAAAGTCTCTTGGAGCCATATGCTAAACCAATCAGGAAGTCCACCATTTTGATTTACGTTGGGATTTGTAGCCATTTTTTGTGGCCTTTTTTAGGGGTCATATTTTAACGAACTCCTCCTACAAAATTTATCCGACTGTCTTTAAACTTGGTGTGCTTCATCTTAAGATGTTTAAGATGCAAAGTTATTGAAAGTTATTTATTTTGTCGCACGCCGTTGTCATGGCGATGCATTGTTTGCCAAGTAAAATGCTACTTTTTTTTTTGGTCTAAACATGTGCAAAAACTCATGAAACTTTACACACACATCAGGCTTGTCATCAGCATGAATATTTTAGAGATTTCTTATTCAATTTGCAATAAATGGTTCAATAGCGCCCTCTAGACATTTTTATGAAGCTTTTGTAAATGTTTTGTGTTTTATGATTCAGCTAGATTTGTAAAAATTGGGATACCTATCAGCCTAAGACTTACAAAAAGGTTTCTAAAGCCATATGCTGAATCAAAAAGGAAGTCTGCCATTTTGATTTACTTTGGTATTTGTAGCCATTTTTTGGGGCCTTTTATAGGGGTCATATTTTCAACAGAACTTATCAGATCGTCTTCATTCTTTGGCGCGTTTCATCTTAAGATATTTAAGATGAAAAGTTATTGAATTTTTTTATTTTGTCACACGCCTTTGCTGTAGCCATGCATTGTTTGTGAAGAAAAATGCTTTTTTGAGAGTCTAAATATGGGTGAAAACTCACAAAACTTTGCACACACACCAGACCTGTCTGGAACATGAATATTTTATTTAGAGATTTGTTGTGCAATTTGTAATAAATGGCTCAATAGCGCCCTCTAGACATTTTTATGAAGTCTTTCCGATTATATGATTCAGCTAGATGTGTATTCACACATAGATGTGCAGGCATGCCGAATATATTCAAAAAGTATTCTATATAGCCATGTGCCAATCCATTTTGATTTTATTTTGTTAATTGTGCATCGTTTTTGGCCTTTCCATGAAACTTTAAAAACACAAAGCATGGCAAAAACGTTTACAATTTAGATGGTTTCCTATTTGACAGTACCCCAACATGCCAGTACCCCGACGTGCAAATACCCCAACGTGGCCCGGGTTGCGAGGGCCCTTAATAGCTGCTCGCAGCTCTAGTTATTATTATTCTTATTATTATTATTATTCTCCGCAAACGATCGCATTTTTGAGAGACTAAACGTGAACGAAAACTCACCAAACTTTACACACACGTCAGGCCTGGCGAAAAATTTGATATTTTAAAGTCGCCATACATGATAACAGAAAAATGGCTCCTTAGCGCCCCCTACATAGGTTAAACGGATCCCAGGTCCGCTACGATTGTCCTACGGCTATGAAAATTTTGTGGCACCCGTAGCACATCCAGATGAACAAAAACCTCTTTCATGTGTGTACCCTAAAATAGACAGGAAGTGAGGTATGATCATTTAAATGTCCAATTTTGGCCCATTTTTGCACATTTACAGGGGTCATACTTTTGCCCGCTTCTCCTACACGGTTAACCCGATTGACTTCAAACTTGGGCTGTACCATCTCAACACCTGGGACAACATCATGGTAAAAAATCTAATGTTTTTGACATACTATATGACGGGGGCGAGGCAGCAAATTTAGAGTTTCAAAATTCTTACTTAATGAAGCATTCCCGGCTGTACGTTTCACCGAGAGTTACCAAAATTTGAGGACATATGTAACAGCCCTCGAAGTACAAAAAACTCTTTTTGAACCATATGCTAAACCTAACAGGAAGTCCGCCATTTTGATTTACTTTGGAACGTGTGGCCATTTTTTGGGCCATTTCATAGGGGTGTTATTTTAACGAACTCCTCCTACAGAGCTTATCCGATCATCTTCAAACTTGGTGTGATTCATCTTCAGATGTTGACGATGAAAAGTTATTGAAAGCTTTTTATTTCATCGCACGCTGTTGCCGTGGCATGCACTTTTTGCAAACGAAAAAAAATCCTTCTTAATGAAGCATTCCCAGTTGTACGAAGCAGCTAGAGCTACGAAAATTTGTAGACATATGTAACAGCCCAAGATGTACAAAAAATTCTCTTGGTGCCATGTGCTAAACCCAACAGGAAGTCCCCCAGGGGCCAGGCATCACATTTTGAGCTAAAAAAAACCTCCTCTTTAACGAAGCATTCCCGGTTGTACGTTTTACCTAGAGTTACCAAAATTTGAAGACATATGTAACAGGCCTCGAGGTACAAAAAACCCTTTTTGAAACATATGCTAGCCCCAACAGGAAGTCCGCCATTTTGATTTACTTTGAAACGTGTTGCCATTTTTTTGGCCATTTCATAGGGGTCTTATTTTAACGAACTCCTCCTATAGAGTTTATCCGATCATCTTCAAACTTGGTGTGATTCATCTTAAGATGTTGAATATGAAAAGTTATTGAAACCTTTTTATTTCATCGCACGCTGTTGCCGTGGCATGCACTTTTTGCAAACGAAAAAAAATCCTTCTTAATGAAGCATTCCCAGTTGTACGAAGCAGCTAGAGTTACGAAAATTTGTAGACATATGTAACAGTCCAAGATGTACAAAAAATGTCTCTTGGTGCCATGTGCTAAACCAAACAGGAAGTCCGGCATTTTGATTTACTTTGGTCTTTGTAGCCATTTTTTGTGGCCTTTTTCGGGTTCATATTTTAACGAACTCCTCCTACAAAATTTATCCGACCGTCTTCAAACTTGGTGTGTTTCATCTTAAAATGTTTCAGATGCAGTTATCTGTTTTTTATTTTGTCGCATGCTGTTGCCATAGCGATGCATTGTTTGCCAAGTAAAGTGCTGCTTTTTTTTTTTGTCTTTTCATGTGTGAAAACTCATGAAACTTTGCACACACATCAGACTTGTAATGAACGTGAATTTTTAGAGATTTCTTGTGCAATTTGCAATAAATCGCGCCCTCTACAATTACAAACTCCCAATTGGCGCCCTGTGGGCTCTCTCCCATTTGGCATAACCCCGACTTTCAACTTAATAATCAGTCGTTCCATTTAAGCCTATGGGAGCAGAAAGGAATTACACACCTTCATCATCTTTTCTCAGATAATAAGTTTATATCATATACAAACTTGGTCCAGAAATATGAAATAAAAAAGGGAAATTTCTTACATTATCTGCAAGTTAAAAATATGGTTAAGAAACAAATCCCAACACTTCAAGATACGCTCCAACTGCCTGTCTTAGCTAAAGATATTATAAAGCTTTCTCCAACAACAATAAAGAAAATATCAAAAATATATAAGTTATTTTTATACACAAATAAAACGTATTTACCGACTTTAAAATGGGAAAAAGACTTGTCTATAGTTCCGGAACCAGACTTTTGGACCCAAATCTGTGAAAATGTATTTAAAATGACCAAACAGACAAATTTGCAACTTATCCAATATAAGATACTTCATAGAACATATATTACACAATATATGATGAAAAAAATGGGACTCTCTGACTCCGACATTTGTCTCCAGTGCTCACAAAACACTGCCGATACTTATCTTCATGCTTTATGGTCATGTACTCCAGTGCTGCATTTCTGGACTAAAATCTTGGAAAAGCTCGCTGATATATTAAACTGTAGGCTTCCTTTATCTCCAAGACTGTGTTTACTAGGTGACTTAACAATAACTGAGCGACCATGTAAACAATCTCAATCTATATTTATAGCCCTTACTATTGCTAAAAAAATAATCCTTGTCAATTGGAAAAATAAACAATCTCTAAATATCGACCACTGGTTAAACTTACTAATAAATTATATCTCAATGGAAAAAATCTCTGCCTTAAATAAAAATCAAGTATCAAGATTTAAACAAATATGGTCTATGTACATAGAATATTTTAATCTCAATTTGGCAACTTAATCCTGCCAAGATTCTGCCTGTTAACGAGAGCCACCACATCGTTACAACTTCTGTTTTCGCTGCTCCTGTATTTGGTATTTTGTATCTGATTGTTTTTATTTTTATATAGTCAGGAACCTAGTTGCTGCTAGTGGGCTCGAGCATACCACACTATACGACACTATACTCAATAACTCCTTAAGATCTATTTCTAGTGGGCACTAAGCATCAACACTTGGTGTTACTGCATGCTAATTAGTCAATTTTCTTGACGCCGTCCCCTGTGGTCGGGCGGGGGTGGTTCTGCCCCCCCCCCCCCCCCCCCCCCCCCCCCGTTGTCTGCTCGGTGGCGGTTGCGTCTTGGCCGCTCCCTGGGCCCCCTGTGGGGTGCGGTGTTGGGGTGCTTCCCCTGGTGCCCGGGGCGGTGCCGTCCCGGCGCGGTCCGCTGCTCCGTGCCCGGCGGCGCGGTTCGGGGTGGGTGGGCCTCCGGTGTGCCCCGTGGTTCCCTCTCCCCTCCCCCTTCCTCCCCCCCGTCGCCTCTCCCTCCTCGCCTCCTCCCGCCCATCCTCCTCTGCCTCCCGGTCCCTTTTCCCTTGTCGCCCTCCCCTCCTCCTCTCCCCCCCCGCCTCCTGCCCTGCAGCCGCCCTTTCGCCTTCTTGTCGTCTTCTCCCCGCTTCCCCCGCCCCCCCCCCCCCTTCCCTGTCTGCCCTGCGGCCCCTCCCCCTCCCTCTCCCTGGGCCTGGGGCTCCCTCCCCGGCCCGGGCGTCGGGCTCCGGGGGCCGGGCGAGGGTTTGGGGCCTGCCCCGCTCCGGTATAACTCCTGGTGCCCCGGGCGGGCCCCGGTGGCTGGTGGGCTGTCCGGTAGCCCTGCTGCGCTGGCTGTCCGCCCATTGTGGTGCCGGGTGGATGAGGTGGGGGGCGGCGGGGGGTGGGGGTGCTGGGGGGCGGGCGTGCCACCTACACCCGCCGGGTTGGGTGAGGCCCCGCTGGTCGCTCCTCTTACTCACTTCACTAGCTTGCACTATACACTTTGTAAATATACACATAGGGCACACAACACATTTCTTGGTGGGGTGGGGAAGGGTGGAAACACCGTCTTCACCCTTCAACTCCCCTCCAATTTTAATGCACCTCACGTCCAAGGGGAGGGGTGAGTTGGGGCGGGGAGCCATCAGAGGGGATGGACTGCAGTGCCTGGCAGCGCTGTGGTCCCCCCCATTTGTGTCCCTGCCCCACCACTTTGTCCCTCCATTCCCTTTTTTAATGCACCACACATATACATATTCATTTTTTGGGGGGGATACGGGTGTGTCGGAGTAGGGGAAATTTAATTTTTTCCCTCTGCTCCGACTCACCTGCTCCCAATTTTAATGCACCACACGCACACACTTGTATATACACTGGGTGGGGCCACATTCACGGTGTAAGGGTAGAGCTCGCCAGTCGGCGAGCTGGCGGACTCAGTAACAGGGTTAGGTGTCACTTGTACTCTGGCGTGACGACCGGGGCCTCTCCCCACCGGGCTCGGTGTTCTGGTGTCCCGCCTTCTCCCCTGGTGCTTCCTCCTCTGCTTCCCCCCTCCCGCCGCGGTGCAAATCTCGCGCGGCTGGAGGTGGGGTGGGCACATCTTCCCTCTCTGCGCTGCTGCCCGGTGCCGGTTTCCGGGGGGGGGTGGGGGGTTCTCGCGGGGGGCCGGGTTCGCGGGGGGGGGGGGTGGCGGCCGTCGGGGGGGGGGCGGCTTGTTTGGGGGGGGGGTGGAGGTATGGGTGGGTGGGGGGTTGGGTGCTGGGGGTCGGGGTGTGTTCGGGGGTTTGGGGGTCGGGGGTGGTGGGGCCTGGGTCGTGGTGGATGGCGGGTTTGGGTGGGGTGCGGGGGGGTCGTGGGGGGATGGGGGCTGGGGACCGGTGGGGCGCTGTGGGGGCCCGCTGGGCCTCGTTCTGCGGCCTTGGGCTCGGGGGTGTGGGCCGGGGCTGGGGCGGGGGTGTTCCGGGTATCTGGGTCGGCTCGCTGACCGGTGTCCGCTCGGGTGGCTTGGGGGTGGCCTTGGTGCTGCCGCGGCCTGGGGATTCCGGGGGGGGTGGGGGGGGGGGGGGGTGCTCGCTTTGCTGGACCGCGGTTGACGGCTTCTCTCTTTGGTGGTGGTCCTTATGCATGCCAGATCCGTCGCACCAGCATCTACTGAAACTCAACAGAAGTACCCTCTCCCTCCCACAGCCCCTTGAATCAGTTGGTGCTGGTGTCTGTGGTTCTCACTTTTCTTTATCTATCCTTCCCTCCTTCCTCTCTTTAGTTTTTCCTCTGGTCACTTGAGATCTTAATTTATTAGAAGTATGAGGTTTCTGGGGTTGGCATAAGACTCCGGTTTTGTAACCACGCAGGAGGGGTCTTGTTGGTGCTGGACTTCACTTTGATGGATTGGATGTACTGGCTTCTATTGATCTCACTCTGCCTTATCGATCCTTCCCTCCTTCCTCTCTTTAGTTTTTCCTCTGGGCTCTTGAGATCTCGCTAAATTTGCTGGAATTTAGAGGCTTCCGGGGTTGGCGTAAGACTTTGATTTTGTAATCATGGGGAAGGCAGGAAGTGTTTGGTCGGTGCTGGATGTCACTTTGATTTACCTTTCTTTTCTCTTTATTTCTTTTTTTTCTGACCTTTTCTCTGGTCTCCTGACCATTTAAATCTCACGACTCTGGCAAGATTCTGAAGTACCTGGTTAAGGCGAAGGGTAATGGGATATTTATAAGGTTTTAGGTGAATGAATGAGTATAAATTTATACGTATTTGCACGCACGCACGCAAACGCACGCAAACGCACACACGCAAACGCACGCACGCACGCAAACGCACGCACGCAAACGCACGCACACATACACACACAAAAAAAAAAAAAAAAAAAAAAAAAAAAAAAAAAGGAAAAGAGCAATGATGACAAGACGTTGAATCGGTAAGACTACCGAATGAACAATTCTGAGCTCTTCAAAAAAAAAAAAAAAAAAAAAAAAAAAAAAAAAAAAAAAAAAAAAAAAAAATCGCGCCCTCTAGACATTTTTATGGAGCATTTCCGATTGTATGATTCAAGCGCTATATAACTAAAGATGACTTGACCTAGATTTGTGAAAACTGGAAGGCATACCTATTAGCCTAAGACCTACAAAAAGTATTCTGTAGCCGTATGCTAAACCTAAAAGGAAGTCCGCCATTTTGAATTTATTTTGGGAATTGCGCACCATATTTTGCGTTTTGATTAAACTTTGCACACACAAGGCTTGTCAAAAACATTTTAGATGGTCCTTGTCCTATTTGACAGTACCCCAACGTGCCAGGACCCCGACGTGCAAGTACCCCAACGTGGCCCGGGTTGCGAGGGCCCTTTATAGCTGCTCGCAGCTCTAGTTCTTCTTTTTATTTGTTATTATTCTTTTCCGCAAACAATCACATTTTTGAGACACTAAACGTGAACGAAAACTCACCAAACTTTACACACACGTCAGGCCTGGCGAAAAATTTGATATTTTAAAGTCGCCATAGGTGATAACAGAAAAATGGCTCCATAGCGCCACCTACATAGGTTAAACAGATCCCTGGCCCGCTACGATTGTCCGACGGCTATGAAAATTGTGTGGCACCTGTAGCACATCCAGATGAACAAAAACCTCTTTGATGTGTGTACCCTAAAATAGACAGGAAGTGAGATATGAGTATTTAAATGTCCAATTTTGGCCAATTTTTGCACATTTACAGGGGTCATACTTTTGCCTGCTTCTCCTACACGGTTAATCCAATTGACTTCAAACTTGGGATGTACCATCTCAAGACCTGGGACAACACCATGGTAAAAAATCTAAAGTTTTCGACATACTATATGACGGCGGTGGGCATCAAATTTAGAGTTTCAAAACTCTTACTAAACGTAGTATTGCCGGTTGTATGTTTAACCTAGAGCTACGAAAATTGGTACACATATGTAACAGACTATGACCTACAAAAAAGTCTGTTGGTGCCATATGCTAAACCCAACAGGAAGTCCGCCAGAGGCGGGGCATCAAATTTGGAGTTTCAAAATTCTTACTTAATGAAGCATTCCCGGCTGTACGTTTCACCTAGAGTTACCAAAATTTAAAGACATATGTAACAGCCCTCAAGGTACAAAAAACTCTTTTTGAACCATATGCTAAACCTAACAGAAAGTCCACCATTTTGATTTACTTTGGAACGTGTTCCCATTTTTTTGGCCATTTCATAGGGGTCCTATTTTAACGAACTCCTCTTACAGAGTTTATCCGATCATCTTCAAACTTGGTGTGATTCATCTTAAAATGTTGAAGATGAAAAGTTATTGAAAGCTTTTTATTTCGCTGCACGCTGTTGTCGTGGCATGCACTTGTTTGCAAAGGCAAAAAATTCTTCTTAATGAAGAATTCTCAGTTGTACGAAGCAGCTAGAGCTACGAAAATTTGTAGACATATGTAACAGCCCACGATGTACTAAAAAGTCTCTTGCTGCTTTGTGCTAAACCCAACAGGAAGTCCCGCAAGGGCCGGGCATCACTTTTTGAGCTAAAAAACTCCTCTTTAACGAAGCATTCCCGGTTGTACCTTTCACCTAGCGCTATGATAATTTGGAGGCATACATAAGAGCCCACGATGTACAAAAAAGTCTTTTAGAACCATATGCTAAGCCAAACAGGAAGTCCGGCATTTTGATTTACTTTGCTATTTGTAGCCATTTTTTGGGGGCCTTTTATAGGCCTCATATTTTCTACAAAACTTATCAGATTGTCTTCATTCTTTGGCATGTTTCATCTGAAGTATTGCCGGTTATACGTTTAATCTAGAGCTACGAAAATTGGTACACATATGTAACAGACTATGATCTACAAAAAAGCCTGTTGGTGCCATATGCTAAACCTAACAGGAAGTCCGCCAGAGGCAGGGCATCAAATTTTGCATTTCAAAATTTTTACTTAATGAAGCATTTCCGGCTGTACGTTTCACCTAGAGTGACCAAAATTTGAAGACATATGTAACAGCCCTCGAGGTACAAAAAACTCTTTTTGAACCATATGCTAAACCTAACAGGAAGTCTGCCATTTTGATTTACTTTGGAACATGTTGCCATTTTTTTGGCCATTTCATAGGGGTCTTATTTTAACGAACTCCTCCTACAGAGTTTATCCGATCATCTTCAAACTTGGTGGGATTCATCTTAAGATGTTGACGATGAAAAGTTATTGAAAGCTTTTTATTTCGTCGCACGCTGTTGTCGTGGCATGCACTGTTGGCAAAGGAAAAAAAAATCCTTCTTAATGCAGCGTTCCCAGTTGGACGAAGCAGCTCGAGCTACAAAAATTTGTAGACATATGTACACATTTGTCCACATATATATATTTACATATGCATGTAAAAAAATTATGTCAGGCTAAACTAAATGGTTGATTAGGCCCCACACATTTTCACCTTACCATACCCGGCCCTCTTTGCAAAAGGTTTGAACACTCCTGGCCTAAACCTAGGTGTATACTCAAACTATGCACGCACATAAAGCCTGGAACAAAATGTGTAATTTAGAGGGTTCTTGTTTTGTTTTTTGTATTCCTTATATTTCATGTCATTATACTTGACACTATTTTTACTACTCACTGAATCAGTTATAAGAACATTTAATTGATACAATCCAATCACATCCTAGAGAATCGAAAACACATTCAATCATGAGGTTGTTAAGACACATTTACTTCTGTAGCACTTAACCACAAACAAGTTGCGACATCCCCTGATCTAACCCTCCAACCGGGCAAGGAAAAACTTTCAGGGGTCATATTTTAACGAACCCTTCCTACAAAATTTATCCGACTGTCTTCAAACTTGGTGTGTTTCATCTTAAGATGTTTAAGATGCAAAGTAATCGAAAGTTTTTTATTTTGTAACACGCTGTTGCCATAGCAATGCATTGTTTGTCAAGTGCTGCTTCTTTTTTTTTTATACACATGAAAACTCATGGAACTTTGCAAACACATCAGACTTGTCATGAACATGAATTTTCAGAGATTTATTGTGCAATTTGCAATAAATAGCGCCCTCTAGACCTTTTTATGAAGCATTTCCGATTGTATGATTATGCTAGACCTACAAAAAAGTATTATGTAGCCATTTGCCAAACCAAAGAGGAAGTCCGCTATTTTGATTTTATTTTGGGAATTATACATCATTTTTGGCCTTTTTCATTCAACTTTGCACAGACAAGGCATGGAAAAAACTAACATTTTAAATGGTCCTTGTTCCATGTAACAGTTGTCAAGTGCTGCTTTTTTTTTTTTTTTTATACACATGAAAACTCATGAAACTTTGCAAACACATCAGACTTGTCATGAACATGAATTTTCAGAGATTTATTGCGCAATTTGCAATAAATAGCGCCCTCTAGACATTTTTATGAAGCATTTCCGATTGTATGATTATGCTAGACCTACAAAAAAGTATTATGTAGCCATTTGCCAAACCAAAGAGGAAGTCCGCTATTTTGATTTTATTTTGGGAATTATACATAATTTTTGGCCTTCTTCATTAAACTTTGCACAGACAAGGCATGGAAAAAACTAACATTTTAAATGGTCCTTGTTCCATGTAACAGTACCCCAACGTGCCAGTACCCTGACGTGCAAGTAACCCAACGTTGTGCTCAATAGCGCCCTCTATGCATTTTTATGGAGCATTTCCAATTGTATGATTCAAGCGATACACAACTAAAGATGACTTGACCTAGATTTGTGAAAACTGGGAGGCATACCTATTAGCTTAAGACCTACAAAAAGTATTCTGTAGCCGTATGCTAAACCTAAAAGGAAGTCCGCCATTTTGAATTTATTTTGGGAATTGCGCACCATATTTTGCGTTTTGATTAAACTTTGCACACACAAGGCTTGTCAAAAACATTTTAGATGGTCCTTGTCCTATTTGACAGTACCCCAACGTGCCAGTACCCCGACGTGCAAGTACCCCAACGTGGCACGCCTTTGCTGTAGCGATGCATTGTTTGCAAAGAATTTTTTTTTTTATATGATTCAGCTAGATGTGTGAATATTGGGAGGCATACCTATCAGCCGAATACCTCGACAAAGCATTCCATAGCAATGTGAACAAACACAAAAAGCATGGCAAAACATTTACAATTTAGACGGTTTCTTATGAAACAGTACCCTAACGTGCCAGTACCCCGACGTGCAAATACCCCAACGTGGCACGGGTTGCGAGGGCCCTTTATAGCTGCTCGCAGCTCTAGTTCTTTTTTTTCTTTGTTATTATTCTTTTCCGCAAACAATCACATTTTTGAGACACTAAACGTGAACGAAAACTCACCAAACTTTACACACACGTCAGGCCTGGCGAAAAATTTGATATTTTAAAGTCGCCGTAGGTGATAACAGAAAAATGGCTCCATAGCGCCACCTACATAGGTTAAACGGATCCCTGTCCCGCTACGATTGTCCGACGTCTATGAAAATTGTGTGGCACCTGTAGCACATCCCGATGAACAAAAACCTCTTTGATGTGTGTACCCTAAAATAGACAGAAAGTGAGGTATGATCATCTGAATGTCCAATTTTGGCCCAGTTTTGCACATTTACATGGATCATACTATTGCCCGCTTCTCCTACACGGTTAACCCGATTGACTTCAAACTTGGGCTGTACCATCTCAACACCTGGGACAACATCATGGTAAAAAATCAAAAAACTTTGACCTACTATATGACGGGGGTGAGGCATCAAATTTAGAGTTTCAAAACTCTTACTAAACGTAGTATTGCCGGTTGTACGTTTAACCTAGAGCTACGAAAATTGGTACACATATGTAACAGACTATGATCTACAAAAAAGTCTGTTGGTGCCATATGCTAAACCCAACAGGAAGTCCGCCAGAGGCGGGGCATCAAATTTTGCGTTTCAAAATTCTTACTTAAAGAAGCATTCCTGGCTGTACGTTTCACCTAGAGTTACCAAAATTTGAAGACATATGTAACAGCCCTCAAGGTACAAAAAACTCTTTTTGAACCATATGCTAAACCTAACAGGAGGTCCACCATTTTGATTTACTTTGGAACGTGTTGCCAATTTTTTGGCCATTTCATAGGGGTCTTATTTTAACGAACTCCTCCTACACTGTTTATCCGATCATCTTCAAACTTGGTGTGATTCATCTCAAGATGTTGAAGATGAAAAGTTATTGAAAGCTTTTCATTTCGTCGCACGCTGTTGTCGTGGCATGCACTTTTTGCAAAGGAAGAAAATCCTTCTTAATGAAGCATTCCCAGTTGTACAAAGCAGCTAGAGCTACGAAAATTTGTAGACATATGTAACAGCCCAAGATGGACAAAAAAGTCTCTTGGTGCCCTGTGCTAAACCCAACAGGAAGTCCCCCAGGGCCCGGGCATCACATTTTGAGCTAAAAAAACTCCTCTTTGACAAAGCATGCCCGGCTGTACGTTTTACCGAGAGTTACCAAAATTTGAAGAGGTATGTAACAGCCCTCGAGGTACAAAAAACTTTTTTTGAACAATTTGCTAAACCTAACAGGAAGTCCGCCATTTTGATTTACTTTGGAACGCATTGCCATTTTTTTGGCCATTTCATAGGGGTCTTATTTTAACGAACCCCTCCTTCAGAGTTCATCCGATCATCTTCAAACTTGGTGTGATTCATCTTCAGATGTTGAAGATGAAAAGTTATTGAAAGCTTTTTATTTCGTCGCACGCTGTTGTCGTGGCATGCACTGTTTGCAAAGGAAAAAAATCCTTCTTAATGAAGCCTTCCCACTTGTACGAAGCAGCTAGAGCTACGAAAATTTGGATACATATGTAACAGCCCACAATGTAAAAAAAAGTCTTTGAGTGCCATGTGCTAAACCAAATAGGAAGTCCGCCATTTTGATTTACGTTGGGATTTGTAGCCATTTTTTGTGGCCTTTTTTAGGGGTAATATTTTAATGAACTCCTACAAAATTCATCCGACCGTCTTCAAACTTGGTGTCTTTCATCTTAAGATGTTTAAGATGCAATGTTATCGAAAGTTTTTTAGTTTGTCGCACGCTGTTGCCATGGCGATGCATTGTTTGCCAAGTAAAGTGCTGCTTTTTTTTTTTGTCTATACGTGTGAAAACTCATGAAACTTTTCACACACATCAGACTTGTAATGACCATGAATTTTTAGAGATTTCTTGTGCAATTTGCAATAAATCACGCCCTCTAGACATTTTTACGGAGCATTTCCGATTGTATGATTCAAGCGATATACAACTAAAGATGACTTGACCTAGATTTGTGAAAACTGGGAGGCATACCTATTAGCTTAAGACCTACAAAAAGTATTCTGTAGCCGTATGCTAAACCTAAAAGGAAGTTCGCCATTTTGAATTTATTTTGGGAATTGCACACCATATTTTGCGTTTTGATTAAACTTTGCACACACAAGGCTTGTCAAAAACATTTTAGATGGTCCTTGTCCTATTTGACAGTACCCCAACGTGCCAGTACCCCGACGTGCAAGTACCCCAACGTGGCCCGGGTTGCGAGGGCCCTTTATAGCTGCTCGCAGCTCTAGTTATTATTATTAGGGCCCGAGCAGCGACCGCTGCGAGGTCCCTATTGTTTTTGTAAAAATTCTTCTTCTTCTTCTTCTTCTTTATTCTCCGCAAACGATCGCGATTTTGGGTACCTAAACATTCACGAAAACTCACCGAACTTTGCACACTCCTCAGGCCCGGCGAAATATTTGATATTATTAAGTCGTCATAACAATGCGACTCGATAGCACCCCCTAGCGTAGAAAAATAAAAACCAAGCCCGGCACGTTTGAGCTAGAGCAACAAAAATTGGCAGGCACGTGTAGCACCCCGAGACGCACAAAAAAGTCTATTGGGACCATGTAGCTAAAATGTACCGGAAGTGAGCTATGAATTTTTTTATGTCCAATTTTGGCCTATTTTGGCACATTCACTGTGGTCATGCTTTTTCCCCCTTTGCAAACATTTTTCATCCAATTGACTTCAAACTTGGCATTTATCATCTCAAGACCTGAGAGAACAACTGGGCAAAACATCTTGCCTTTTTGAAATACTATATGACGGGGGCGGGGCATCAAATATTGCCTTTAAAATTTCATTTGTCCAGAAAGAGCAAATGCTTAATAACTCCCATGTTCAAGCTCCAAAAAATCTCAAACTTCTCAGGCAACGTAATAGTCACGGCCTGAAAACATCTATATGATAAAATTCAGTTATACATATAGCGCCACCTAGTGGTTACAATAAATGTCATACTTTACGTTTTTAGCTACTGTGCTGAGCTTGTTGAAGGGATCCATTTGAAAATTGGTCAGAAAAGGCTTAAGATGTTGATCATGCCCCACACCGAATATTGTAACTTTTCGCCAAAGGGCGTGGCCGCTACGGTGACGCAAAGTCTGAAGATTTTTCGTGAAAATAAAAGCTGCATTAACTTGACCGAGATGATCCTATCTTCTCAAAATTTCACACATTTGATGAGAGTCCAGCCCTAAAGACATCTACTGACTTATATTTCATCTAACTGATAGCGCCACCTAGTGGCAATTTTTTTTATTACGAATTTTCTTCTACGTTTTTCTCCAAACACGTTAACTGGACCTACCTCATATTTGCTCAGATGAGGGTTTCGGCCTTCATGATGTCACAACACGAAGTTTGTGAGTTTTCGCGCATGGCTGTGGGCGTGGCTAAGCGTTGTTCGCCAAGAAAACAACGCCAGTTTTGAGGGTATAAACATGCACAGAAACTCATGAAACTTGGCACACACATCTGGCCTGGTAAAATGAGCAATATTTTATTGTTGATTGTGCTATTTTTGAAAAAAAGACTCAATAGCGCCCCCTAGAAATTTTTTATGAAGCAGCCCCAATTGTACGTTTAAGCAAGAACGACGAATATTTTTAGGTGTATGGGGGAGCCCAAGACCTGCAAAAAAGTCTCTTGGACCCATGTGCTAAAATGAACAGGAAGCGAGCTACGACTTTTTGAATGTCCCATTTTTTACGATTTTAGCACATTTACAGGGGGCAGACTTTTGCCCACTTCTCCTACACGTTTCATCCGACTGAGTTAAGACTTGACCTGGACCATGTCAAGACCTGAGCCAACGACAGGGGGAAAAATCTTGACTTTTTGAAATACTATATGATGAAGGCGGGGCATCAAAATTTGTGTTTCGCACTGAGAAAGGATATGCTAAATAACTCCCCGGTACATGCTCCAAAAAATCCCAAACTTGACATGTATGTTTATCGTCAAGGCCTGAAGCTATCTCTATGACAACATTCAGTTATATATGCAGCGCCACCTAGCCCTTGAGGCAGAAAAAAAAAATACCCCACTTACGGTATTTTTACCAAAATTGTAAACTCATTCTCAGTGTGATAAATCAGTCATTTATGAATATTCTTTTACTTTCCACCACTCAAAATGTTCACTGGCATCAGACCTATCCAAACATGTGTATTTTTTATTTAGTTTTATTTATTTTTGATAGCCTCTATGGACGTTAAAATCAGTATCGTGAATGAAGGATATGCTTGAATAACTCCCCGGTACATGCTTTAAAAAATCCCAAACTTGACATGTATATTTCTAGTCAAGGCCTGAAGGTATCTCTATGACAAAGTTCAGTTTTTAATACAGCGCCACCTTGTCCTTGAGGCATAAAAAAAAAAAACACGGTATTTTGTACAAAATTTGTGAACTCATTGTAAGTATTATAACTAAGTCATTTATGAATATTCTTTTACTTTCCACTACTCAAGATGTTCACTGGTATCAAACCGATCCAAACATATGTACTTTTTTATTTAGTTTTATTTATTTTTGATAGCCTCTATGGACAATAAAAGCAACATCATGCAATGAGTACGAGCGATGTTGGGTATATATACATTTCCAAAAAATAAAAAAAGACGCTGATTTTTGCAGATCTTAACAATCAGCAAAACCCATTGAGCTTGACACACACATCACACCTGGCAAAAAAAAAAATCCACATGTAAAGGTTTATCATGCCATGTTCAAAGAAATTTTGCTCCTAATGTGCCAGTACCCCAACGTGCGAGTACCCCAACGTGCAAGTACCCCAACGTGCAAGTACCCCAACGTGGCCCGGGCTGCGAGGGCCCTTTATAGCTGCTCGCAGCTCTAGTTATTCTTCTTCTTCTTCTTCTTCTTCTTTATTCTCCGCAAACGATCGCGATTTTGGGTACCTAAACATTCACGAAAACTCACCGAACTTTGCACACTCCTCAGGCCCGGCGAAAAATTTGATATTATTAAGTCGTCATAACAATGCGCCTCGATAGCGCCCCCTAGCGTAGAAAAATAAAAACCAAGCCCGGCACGTTTGAGCTAGAGCAACAAAAATTGGCAGGCACGTGTAGCACCCCGAGACGCAAAAAAAAAAGTCTATTGGGACCATGTAGCTAAAATGTACAGGAAGTGAGCTATGAATTTTTTTATGTCCAATTTTGGCCTATTTTGGCACATTCACTGTGGTCATGCTTTTTCCCCCTTTGCAAACATTTTTCATCCAATTGACTTCAAACTTGGCATTTATCATCTCAAGACCTGAGAGAACAACTGGGCAAAACATCTTGCCTTTTTGAAATACTATATGACGGGGGCGGGGCATCAAATATTGCCTTTAAAATTTCATTTGTCCAGAAAGAGCAAATGCTTAATAACTCCCATGTTCAAGCTCCAAAAAATCTCAAACTTCTCAGGCAACGTAATAGTCACGGCCTGAAAACATCTATATGATAAAATTCAGTTATACATATAGCGCCACCTAGTGGTTACAATAAATGTCATACTTTACGTTTTTAGTTACTGTGCTGAGCTTGTTGAAGGGATCCATTTGAAAATTGGTCAGAAAAGCCTTAAGATGTTGATTATGCCCCACACCGAATATTGTAACTTTTCGCCAAAGGGCGTGGCCTCTACGGTGACGCAAAGTCTGAAGATTTTTCGTGAAAATAAAAGCTGCATTAACTTGACCGAGATGATCCTATCTTCTCAAAATTTCACACATTTGATGAGAGTCCAGCCCTAAAGGCATCTATGAACTTATATTTCATCTAACTGATCGCGCCACCTAGTGGCAATTTTTTTTCTTACGAATTTTCTTCTACGTTTTTCTCCAAACACGTTAACTGGACCTACCTCATATTTGCTCAGATGAGGGTTTCGGCCTTCATGATGTCACAACACGAAGTTTGTGAGTTTTCGCGAAATGCTGTGGGTGTGGCTAAGTGCTGTTCGCCAAGAAAACAACGCCAGTTTTGAGGGTCTAAACATGCACAGAAACTCATGAAACTTGGCACACACATCTGGCCTGGTAAAATGAGCAATATTTTATTGTTGATTGTGCTATTTTTACAAAAATGACTCAATAGCGCCCCCTAGAAGTTTTTAACGAAGCAGCCCCGGTTGTACGTTTAAGCAAGAACGACGAATATTTTTAGGTGTATGAGGGAGCCCAAGACCTCCAAAAAAGTCTAATGGACCCATATGCTAAAATGAACAGGAAGTGAGCTACGAATTTTTGAATGTCCCATTTTTGACAATTTTTTCACATTCACAGGGGGCAGACTTGTGCCCACTTCTCCTACACGTTTCATCTGACTGAGTTAAGACTTGACCTGGACCATGTCAAGACCTGAGCCAACGACAGGGGGAAAAATCTTGACCTTTCGAAATACTATATGATGAAGGCGGGGCATCAAAATTTGTGTTTCGCACTGAAAAAGGATATGCTTAATAACTCCCCGGTACATGCTCCAAAAAATCCCAAACTTGACATGTATGTTTATCGTCAAGGCCTGAAGCTATCTCTATGACAACATTCAGTTATATATGCAGCGCCACCTAGCCCTTGAGGCATAAAAAAAAAAATACCCCACATACGGTATTTTGTACAAAAAATGTAAACTCATTCTAAGTGTGATAACTAAGTCATTTATGAATATTCTTTTAGTTTCCACCACTCAAAATGTTCACTGGCATCAGACTTATCCAAACATATATATTTTTTTATTTATTTTTGATAGCCTCTGTGGACATTAAAAGCAATATCGTGAATGAAGGATATGCTTAATAACTCCACGGTACATGCTCCAAAAAAAATCCCACACTTGACATGTATGCTTATAATCAAGGCCTGAAGGTATCTCGATGACAACATTCAGTTATAAATACAGCGCCACCTAGCCCTTGAGGCTTATATAAAAAAAAAAACCACATACGGTATTTTGTACAAAAAAATTTAAACTCATTCTAAGTGTGATGACTAAGTCATTTCTGAATATTCTTTTAGTTTCCACCACTCAAATTGTTCACTGGCTTCACACCGATCCAAACGTATGTACGTTTCCATTTTGTTTTATTCATTTTTGATTGCCCCTTTGGACAATAAAAGTAACATTGTGCAATGAGTACAACGAGCGATGATGTATATATACACTTTTACAAAAAATACCAATCAGGGCAACTCATTGCCTAAAAATAAAAAAGGACGCTGATTTTTGCAGGTCTTAACAATCACCAAAACCCGTTGAGCTTGACAAACACTGGCAAAAAAAATATTCTACATGTAAACGTTTATGATGCCATTTTCAAAGAAATTTTGCTTCCAATATGCCAGTACCCCAACGTGCCAGTACCCCAACGTGCCAGTACCCCAACGTGCCAGTACCCTAACGTGCAAGTACCCCAACGTGCAAGGACTCCAACGTGGCCCGGGCTGCGAGGGCCCTTTATAGCTGCTCGCAGCTCTAGTTATTAGGGCCCGAGCAGCGACCGCTGCGAGGTCCCTATTGTTTTTGTAAAAATTCTTCTTCTTCTTCTTCTTCTTCTTCTTCTTCTTCTTCTTCTTCTTCTTCTTCTTCTTCTTCTTCTTCTTCTTCTTCTTCTTCTTCTTCTTCTTCTTCTTCTTCTTCTTCTTTATTCTCCGCAAACGATCGCGATTTTGGGTACCTAAACATTCACGAAAACTCACCGAACTTTGCACACTCCTCAGGCCCGGCGAAAAATTTGATATTATGAAGTCGTCATAACAATGCGACTCGATAGCGCCCCCTAGCGTAGAAAAATAAAAACCAAGCCCGGCACGTTTGACCTAGAGCAACAAAAATTGGCAGGCACGTGTAGCACCCCGAGACGCACAAAAAAGTCTATTGGGACCATGTAGCTAAAATGTACAGGAAGTGAGCTATGAATTTTTTTATGTCCAATTTTGGCCTATTTTGGCACATTCACTGTGGTCATGCTTTTTCCCCCTTTGCAAACATTTTTCATCCAATTGACTTCAAACTTGGCATTTATCATCTCAAGACCTGAGAGAAAAACTGGGCAAAACATCTTGCCTTTTTGAAATACTATATGACGGGGGCGGGGCATCAAATATTGCCTTTAAAATTTCATTTGTCCAGAAAGAGCAAATGCTTAATAACTCCCATGTTCAAGCTCCAAAAAATCTCAAACTTCTCAGGCAACGTAATAGTCACGGCCTGAAAACATCTATATGATAAAATTCAGTTATACATATAGCGCCACCTAGTGGTTACAATAAATGTCATACTTTACGTTTTTAGCTACTGTGCTGAGCTTGTTGAAGGGATCCATTTGAAAATTGGTCAGAAAAGCCTTAAGATGTTGATCATGCCCCACACCGAATATTGTAACTTTTCGCCAAAGGGCGTGGCCGCTACGGTGACGCAAAGTCTGAAGATTTTTCGTGAAAATAAAAGCTGCATTAACTTGACCGAGATGATCCTATCTTCTCAAAATTTCACACATTTGATGAGAGTCCAGCCCTAAAGACATCTACTGACTTATATTTCATCTAACTGATAGCGCCACCTAGTGGCAATTTTTTTTATTACGAATTTTCTTCTACGTTTTTCTCCAAACACGTTAACTGGACCTACCTCATATTTGCTCAGATGAGGGTTTCGGCCTTCATGATGTCACAACACGAAGTTTGTGAGTTTTCGCGAATTGCTGTGGGTGTGGCTAAGCGCTGTTCGCCAAGAAAACAACGCCAGTTTTGAGGGTCTAAACATGCACAGAAACTCATGAAACTTGGCACACACATCTGGCCTGGTAAAATGAGCAATATTTTATTGTTGATTGTGCTATTTTTACAGAAATGACTCAATAGCGCCCCCTAGAAGTTTTTAACGAAGCAGCCCCGGTTGTACGTTTAAGCAAGAACGACGAATATTTTTAGGTGTATGAGGGAGCCCAAGACCTACAAAAAAGTCTCTTGGACCCATATGCTAAAATGAACAGGAAGTGAGCTACGAATTTTTGAATGTCCCATTTTTGACAATTTTTGCACATTCACAGGGGGCAGACTTTTGCCCACTTCTCCTACACGTTTCATCTGACTGAGTTAAGACTTGACCTGGACCATGTCAAGACCTGAGCCAACGACAGGGGGAAAAATCTTGACCTTTCGAAATACTATATGATGAAGGCGGGGCATCAAAATTTGTGTTTCGCACTGAAAAAGGATATGCTTAATAACTCCCCGGTACATGCTCCAAAAAATCCCAAACTTGACATGTATGTTTATCGTCAAGGCCTGAAGCTATCTCTATGACAACATTCAGTTATATATGCAGCGCCACCTAGCCCTTGTGGCATAAAAAAAAAATACCCCACATACGGTATTTTGTACAAAAAATGTAAACTCATTCTAAGTGTGATAACTAAGTCATTTATGAATATTCTTTTAGTTTCCACCACTCAAAATGTTCACTGGCATCAGACTTATCCAAACATATATATATTTTTATTTATTTTTGATAGCCTCTGTGGACATTAAAAGCAATATCGTGAATGAAGGATATGCTTAATAACTCCACAGTACATGCTCCAAAAAAAATCCCACACTTGACATGTATGCTTATAATCAAGGCCTGAAGGTATCTCGATGACAACATTCAGTTATAAATACAGCGCCACCTAGCCCTTGAGGCTTATATAAAAAAAAAAACCACATACGGTATTTTGTACAAAAAAATGTAAACTCATTCTAAGTGTGATGACTAAGTCATTTCTGAATATTCTTTTAGTTTCCACCACTCAAATTGTTCACTGGCTTCACACCGATCCAAACGTATGTACGTTTCCATTTTGTTTTATTCATTTTTGATTGCCCCTTTGGACAATAAAAGTAACATTGTGCAATGAGTACAACGAGCGATGATGTATATATACACTTTTACAAAAAATACCAATCAGGGCAACTCATTGCCTAAAAATAAAAAAGGACGCAGATTTTTGCAGGTCTTAACAATCCCCAAAACCCGTTGAGCTTGACACACACTGGCAAAAAAAATATTCTACATGTAAACGTTTATTATGCCATTTTCAAAGAAATTTTGCTCCCAATATGCCAGTACCCCAACGTGCCAGTACCCTAACGTGCAAGTACCCCAACGTGCAAGGACTCCAACGTGGCCCGGGCTGCGAGGGCCCTTTATAGCTGCTCGCAGCTCTAGTTAGGGCCCGAGCAGCGACCGCTGCGAGGTCCCTATTGTTTTTCGTTCTAATTATTATTATTATTATTATTATTATTATTATTATTATTATTATTATTATTATTCTCCGTAAACGATCGCATTTTTGAGTACCTAAACATTCACGAAAACTCACCAAACTTTGCACACTCCTCAGGCCCGGTGAAAAATTTGATATTATGAAGTCGTCATAACAACGCGACTCTATAGCGCCCCCTAGCGTAGAAAAGCCTGGCACGTTTGAGCTAGAGCAACGAAAATTGGCAGGCACGTGTAGCACCCCGAGACGCACAAAAACGTCTATTGGGACCATGTAGCTAAAATGTACAGGAAATGAGCTATGAATTTTTTTATGTCCAATTTTGGCCTATTTTGGCACATTCACTGTGTTCATGCTTTTTCCCCCTCTGCAAACATTTTTCATCCAATTCACATCAAACTTGGCATTTATCATCTCAAGACCTGAGAGAACAACTGGGCAAAAAGTCTTGCCTTTTCGAAATACTATATGATGGGGGCGGGGCATCAAATATTGTCTTTAAAATTTCATTTGTCCAGAAAGAGCAAATGCTTAATAACTCCCATGTTCAAGCTCCAAAAAATCTCAAACTTCTCAGGCAACGTAATAGTCACGGCCTGAAAACATCTATATGATAAAATTCAGTTATACATATAGCGCCACCTAGTGGTGACAATAAATGTCATACTTTACGTTTTTAGCTACTGCGCTGAGCTCGTTGAAGGGATCCAGTTGAAAGTTGGTCAGAAAAGCCTTAAGATGTTGATCATGCCCAACACCGAATATAGTAACTTTTTGCCAAAGGGCGTGGCCGCTACGGTGCCGCAAAGTCTGAAGATTTTTCGTGACAATAAAAGCTGCATGAACTTGACCGAGATGATCCTATCTTCTCAAAATTTCACACATTTGATGAGAGTCCAGCCCTAAAGACATCTACGAACTTATATTTCATCTTACTGATAGCGCCACCTAGTGGCAATTTTTTTTCTTACGAATTTTCTTGTACATTTTTTCTCCAAACACGTTAACTGGACCAACCTCATATTTGCTCAGATGAGGGTTTCGGCCTTCATGATGTCACAACACGAAGTTTGTGAGTTTTCGCGAATCGCTGTGGGCGTGGCTAAGCACTGTTCGCCAAGAAAACAACGCCAGTTTTGAGGGTCTAAACATGCGCAGAAACTCATGAAACTTGGCACACACATCTGGCCTGGTAAAATGAACAATATTTTATTGTTGATTGTGCTATTTTTACAAAAATGACTCAATAGCGCCCCCTAGAAATTTTTAACGAAGCAGCCCCGATTGTACGTTTAAGCAAGAACGACGAATATTTTTAGGTGTATGAGGGAGCCCAAGACCTACAAAAAAGTCTCTTGGACCCATATGCTAAAATGAACAGGAAGTGAGCTACGAATTTTTGAATGTCCCATTTTTGACAATTTTTGCACATTCACAGGGGGCAGACTTTTGCCCACTTCTCCTACACGTTTCATCTGACTGAGTTAAGACTTGACCTGGACCATGTCAAGACCTGAGCCAACGACAGGGGGAAAAATCTTGACCTTTCGAAATACTATATGATGAAGGCGGGGCATCAAAATTTGTGTTTCGCACTGAAAAAGGATATGCTTAATAACTCCCCGGTACATGCTCCAAAAAATCCCAAACTTGACATGTATGTTTATCGTCAAGGCCTGAAGCTATCTCTATGACAACATTCAGTTATATATGCAGCGCCACCTAGCCCTTGTGGCATAAAAAAAAAATACCCCACATACGGTATTTTGTACAAAAAATGTAAACTCATTCTAAGTGTGATAACTAAGTCATTTATGAATATTCTTTTAGTTTCCACCACTCAAAAAGTTCACTGGCATCAGACTTATCCAAACATATATATATTTTTATTTATTTTTGATAGCCTCTGTGGACATTAAAAGCAATATCGTGAATGAAGGATATGCTTAATAACTCCACGGTACATGCTCCAAAAAAAATCCCACACTTGACATGTATGCTTATAATCAAGGCCTGAAGGTATCTCGATGACAACATTCAGTTATAAATACAGCGCCACCTAGCCCTTGAGGCTTATATAAAAAAAAAAACCCACATACGGTATTTTGTACAAAAAAATGTAAACTCATTCTAAGTGTGATGACTAAGTCATTTCTGAATATTCTTTTAGTTTCCACCACTCAAATTGTTCACTGGCTTCACACCGATCCAAACGTATGTACGTTTCCATTTTGTTTTATTCATTTTTGATTGCCCCTTTGGACAATAAAAGTAACATTGTGCAATGAGTACAACGAGCGATGATGTATATATACACTTTTACAAAAAATACCAATCAGGGCAACTCATTGCCTAAAAATAAAAAAGGACGCAGATTTTTGCAGGTCTTAACAATCCCCAAAACCCGTTGAGCTTGACACACACTGGCAAAAAAAATATTCTACATGTAAACGTTTATTATGCCATTTTCAAAGAAATTTTGCTTCCAATATGCCAGTACCCCAACGTGCCAGTACCCTCACGTGCAAGTACCCCAACGTGCAAGGACTCCAACGTGGCCCGGGCTGCGAGGGCCCTTTATAGCTGCTCGCAGCTCTAGTTAGGGCCCGAGCAGCGACCGCTGCGAGGTCCCTATTGTTTTTCGTTCGAATTATTATTATTATTATTATTATTAGGGCCCGAGCAGCGGCGGCGGCGGTGCCGCTGCGAGGCCCTATTGTTTTTGTAGGAATTCTTCTTATTATTATTCTTATTATTATTCTTCTCCGCAAACAATCGCATTTTTGAGACACTAAACGTGACCGAAAACTCACTAAACTTTACACGCACATCAGGCCTGGCGAAAAATTTGATATTTTAAAGTCGCCATACATGATAACAGAAAAATGGCTCCTTAGCGCCCCCTACATAGGTTAAACGGATCCCTGTCCCGCTATGATTGTCCGACGGCTATGAAAATTGTGTGGCACCTGTAGCACATCCCAATGAACAAAAACCTCTTTGAAGTGTGTACCCTAAAATAGACAGAAAGTGAGGTATGAGTATTTAAATGTCCAATTTTTGCCAATTTTTGCACATTTACAGGGGTCATACTTTTGCCCGCTTTTCCTACACGGTTAACCCGATTGACTTCAAACTTGGGATGTACCATCTCAACACCTGGGACAACATCATTGTGAAAAATGAAAAGTTTTTGATATACTATATGACGGCGGCGGCGCATCAAATTTAGAGTTTAAAAATTCTTACTTCACGAGGCATTGCCGGTTGTACGTTTAATCTAGAGCTACGAAAATTGGTACACATATGTAACAGACTATGACCTACAAAAAACTCTTTTTGAACCATATGCTAAACCTAACAGGAAGTCCACCATTTTGATTTATTTTGGAACGTGTTGCCATTTTTTTGGCCATTTCATTGGAGTCTTATTTTAACGAACTCCTCCTACAGTGTTTATCCGATCATCTTCAAACTTGGTGTGATTCATCTTAAGATGTTGAAGATGAAAAGTTATTGAAAGCTTTGTATTTCGTCGCACGCTGTTGTCATGGCATGCACTGTTTGCAAAGGAAAAAATATATCCTTAAAGAAGCATTGCCAGTTGTACGAAGCAGCTAGAGCTACGAAAATTTGTAGACATATGTAACAGCCCAAGATGTACAAAAAAGTCTCCTGGTGCCCTGTGCTAAACCCAACAGGAAGTCCCCCAGGGGCCGGGCATCACATTTTGAGCTAAAAAAAACTCCTCTTTAACAAAGCATACCCGGCTGTACGTTTCACCTAGAGTTACCAAAATTTGTAGAGGTATATAACAGCCCTCGATTTACAAAAAACTCTTTTTGAACCATATGCTAAACCTAACAGGACGTCCGCCATTTTGATTTACTTTGGAATGTGTTGCCATTTTTTTTTTGCCATTTCATAGGGGTCATATTTTAACAAACTCCTCCTACAGAGTTTATCCGATCATCTTCAAACTTGGTGTGATTCATCTTAAGATGTTGAAAATGAAAAGTTATTGAAAGTTTTTTATTTCGTCACATGCTGTTATCGTGGCATGCATTTTTTGCAAAGGAAAAAAATCCTTCTTAATGAAGCATTCCCAGTTGTACGAAGCAGCTAGAGTGACGAAAAATTGTAGACATATGTAACAGCCCAGGATCTACAAAAATGTCTCTTGGTGCCATGTGCTAAACGCAACAGGAAGTCCCCCAGGGGCCGGGCATCACATTTTGAGCTAAAAAACTCCTCTTTAACTAAGCATTCCCGGTTGTACGTTTCACCTAGCGCTATGATAATTTGCAGGCATACATAAGAGCCCACGATGTACAAAAAAGTCTCTTGGAACCATGGGCTAAACCAAACAGGAAGTCCGCCATTTTGATTTATGATGGGATTTGTTGCCATTTTTTGTGGCCTTTTTCAGGGGTCATATTTTAACGAACCCCTCCTACAAAATTTATCCGACTGTCTTCAAACTTGGTATGTTTCATCTTAAGATGTTTAAGATGCAAAGTAATCGAAAGTTTTTTATTTTGTCACACGCTGTTGCCATAGCAATGCATGGGAATTGCACACCATATTTTGCGTTTTGATTAAACACCTAAAGCTATGATAATTTGCAGGCAAACATAAGAGCTCAGGATGTACAAAAAAAGTCTCTTGGAGCAATATGCTAAACCAATCAGGAAGTCCACCATTTTGATTTACGTTGGGATTTGTAGCCATTTTTTGTGGCCTTTTTTAGGGGTCATATTTTAACGAACTCCTCCTACAAAATTTATCCGACTGTCTTTAAACTTGGTGTGCTTCATCTTAAGATGTTTAAGATGCAAAGTTATCGAAAGTTATTTATTTTGTCGCACGCCGTTGTCATGGCGATGCATTGTTTGCCAAGTAAAATGTTACTTTTTTTTTTTGGTCTAAACATGTGCAAAAACTCATGAAACTTTACACACACATCAGGCTTGTCATCAGCATGAATATTTTAGAGATTTCTTATTCAATTTGCAATAAATGGTTCAATAGCGCCCTCTAGACATTTTTATGAAGCTTTTGCAAATGTTTTGTGTTTTATGATTCAGCTAGATTTGTAAAAATTGGGATACCTATCAGCCTAAGACTTACAAAAAGGTTTCTAAAGCCATATGCTGAATCAAAAAGGAAGTCTGCCATTTTGATTTACTTTGGTATTTGTAGCCATTTTTTGGGGCCTTTTATAGGGGTCATATTTTCAACAGAACTTATCAGATCGTCTTCATTCTTTGGCGTGTTTCATCTTAAGATATTTAAGATGAAAAGTTATTGAATTTTTTTATTTTGTCACACGCCTTTGCTGTAGCCATGCATTGTTTGTGAAGAAAAATGCTTTTTTGAGAGTCTAAATATGGGTGAAAACTCACAAAACTTTGCACACGCACCAGACCTGTCTAGAACATGAATATTTTATTTAGAGATTTGTTGTGCTATTTGTAATAAATGGCTCAATAGCGCCCTCTAGACATTTTTATGAAGTCTTTCCGATTATATGATTCAGCTAGATGTGTGAATATTGGCAGGCATGCCGAATATATTCAAAAAGTATTCTATATAGCCATGTGCCAATCCATTTTGATTTTATTTTGTTAATTGTGCATCGTTTTTGGCCTTTCCATGAAACTTTAAAAACACAAAGCATGGCAAAAACGTTTACAATTTAGATGGTTTCCTATTTGACAGTACCCCAACATGCCAGTACCCCGACGTGCAAATACCCCAACGTGGCCCGGGTTGCGAGGGCCCTTTATAGCTGCTCGCAGCTCTAGTTATTATTATTATTATTATTATTCTTCTTCTCCGTAAACGATCGCATTTTTGAGTACCTAAACATTCACGAAAACTCACCAAACTTTGCACACTCCTCAGGCCCGGTGAAAAATTTGATATTATGAAGTCGTCATAACAACGCGACTCTATAGCGCCCCCTAGCGTAGAAAAGCCTGGCACGTTTGAGCTAGAGCAACGAAAATTGGCAGGCACGTGTAGCACCCCGAGACGCACAAAAACGTCTATTGGGACCATGTAGCTAAAATGTACAGGAAATGAGCTATGAATTTTTTTATGTCCAATTTTGGCCTATTTTGGCACATTCACTGTGGTCATGCTTTTTCCCCCTCTGCAAACATTTTTCATCCAATTCACATCAAACTTGGCATTTATCATCTCAAGACCTGAGAGAACAACTGGGCAAAAAGTCTTGCCTTTTCGAAATACTATATGATGGGGGCGGGGCATCAAATATTGTCTTTAAAATTTCATTTGTCCAGAAAGAGCAAATGCTTAATAACTCCCATGTTCAAGCTCCAAAAAATCTCAAACTTCTCAGGCAACGTAATAGTCACGGCCTGAAAACATCTATATGATAAAATTCAGTTATACATATAGCGCCACCTAGTGGTGACAATAAATGTCATACTTTACGTTTTTAGCTACTGCGCTGAGCTCGTTGAAGGGATCCAGTTGAAAGTTGGTCAGAAAAGCCTTAAGATGTTGATCATGCCCAACACCGAATATAGTAACTTTTTGCCAAAGGGCGTGGCCGCTACGGTGCCGCAAAGTCTGAAGATTTTTCATGACAATAAAAGCTGCATGAACTTGACCGAGATGATCCTATCTTCTCAAAATTTCACACATTTGATGAGAGTCCAGCCCTAAAGACATCTACGAACTTATATTTCATCTTACTGATAGCGCCACCCAGTGGCAATTTTTTTTCTTACGAATTTTCTTCTACGTTTTTCTCCAAACACGTTAACTGGACCAACCTCATATTTGCTCAGATGAGGGTTTCGGCCTTCATGATGTCACAACACGAAGTTTGTGAGTTTTCGCGAATCGCTGTGGGCGTGGCTAAGCACTGTTCGCCAAGAAAACAACGCCAGTTTTGAGGGTCTAAACATGCGCAGAAACTCATGAAACTTGGCACACACATCTGGCCTGGTAAAATGAACAATATTTTATTGTTGATTGTGCTATTTTTACAAAAATGACTCAATAGCGCCCCCTAGAAATTTTTAACGAAGCAGCCCCGATTGTACGTTTAAGCAAGATCTACGAAAATTTTTACGTGTATGAGGGAGCCAAAGACCTACAAAAAAGTCTCTTGGACCCATATGCTAAAATGAACAGGAAGTGAGCTACGAATTTTTGAATGTCCCATTTTTTACGATTTTTGCACATTTTCAGAGGGCATACTTTTGCCCACTTCTCCTACACGTTTTATCCGACTGACTTATGACTTGACCTGGACCATGCCAAGACCTGAGCCAACAACAGACGGAAAAATCTTGACTTTTGGAAATACTATATGATGAGGGCGGGGCATCAAAATTTGTGTTTCGCACTGAAAAAGGATATGCTTAATAACTCCCCGATACATGCTCCAAAAAATCCCAAACTTGACATGTATGTTTATCGTCAAGGCCTGAAGGTATCTCTATGACAACATTCAGTTATATATGCAGCGCCACCTAGCCCTTGAGGCATAAAAAAAAAATACCCCACTTACGGTATTTTGTACAAAAAATGTAAACTCATTCTAAGTGTGATAACTAAGTCATTTAGGAATATTCTTTTACCTTCCACCACTCAAAATATTCACTGGCATCAGACCTAACCAAACATACATATTTTTGTTATTTAGTTTTATGTATTTTTGATAGCCTCTATGGACATTAAAAGCAATATCGTGAATGAAGGCTATGCTTAATAACTCCCAGGTACATGCTCCAAAAAATCCCATATTTGAAATGTATATTTAGAGTCAAGGCCTGAAGGTATCTCTATGACAAAATTCAGTTATAAATACAGCGCCACCTAGTCCTTGAGGCATAAAAAAAAATGCCTCACTTACGGTATTTTTGCAAAAATTGTAAACTCATTGTAAGTGTGATAACTAAGTCATTTATGAATATTCTTTTACTTTCCACCACTCAATATGTTCACTGGTATCAGACCGATCCAAACATACGTATTTTTTATTTAGTTTTATATCGCCTCTATGGACAATAAAAGCAACATTGTGCAATGAGTACGAGCGATGATGTGTGTATATATACTTTTACGAAAAATACCAATCAGAGCAACTCATTGCCTAAAAATAAAAAAAAGACGCTGATTTTTGCAGATCTTAACAATCACCAAAACCCATTGAGCTTGACACACTCATCACACCTGGCAAAAAAAAAAAAAAAGTCCACATGTTTATCATGCCATTTTCAAAGAAATTCTGCTTCCAATGTGCCAGTACCCCAATGTGCAAGTTCCCCAACGTGCAAGTACCCCAACGTGGCCCGGGCTGCGAGGGCCCTTTATAGCTGCTCGCAGCTCTAGTTAGGGCCCGAGCAGCGACCGCTGCGAGGTCCCTATTGTTTTTGTAAAAATTATTATTATTATTATTATTAGGGCCCGAGCAGCTACCGCTGCGAGGTCCCTATTGTTTTTCGATCGGATTATTATTATTATTATTATTATTATTATTATTATTCTCCGTAAACGATCACGATTTTGGGTACCTAAACATTTACGAAAACTCACCAAACTTTGCACACTCCTCAGGCCCGGCGAAAGATTTGATATTATGAAGTCGTCATAACAAGGCGACTCTATAGCGCCCCCTAGCATAGAAAAATAAAAACCAAGCCCGGCACGTTTGAGCTAGAGCAACGAAAATTGGCAGGCACGTGTAGCACCCCGAGACGCACAAAAACGTCTATTGGGACCATGTAGCTAAAATGTACAGGAAATGAGCTATGAATTTTTTTATGTCCAATTTTGGCCTATTTTGGCACATTCACTGTGGTCATGCTTTTTCCCCCTCTGCAAACATTTTTCATCCAATTCACATCAAACTTGGCATTTATCATCTCAAGACCTGAGAGAACAACTGGGCAAAAAGTCTTGCCTTTTCGAAATACTATATGATGGGGGCGGGGCATCAAATATTGTCTTTAAAATTTCATTTGTCCAGAAAGAGCAAATGCTTAATAACTCCCATGTTCAAGCTCCAAAAAATCTCAAACTTCTCAGGCAACGTAATAGTCACGGCCTGAAAACATCTATATGATAAAATTCAGTTATACATATAGCGCCACCTAGTGGTGACAATAAATGTCATACTTTACGTTTTTAGCTACTGCGCTGAGCTCGTTGAAGGGATCCAGTTGAAAGTTGGTCAGAAAAGCCTTAAGATGTTGATCATGCCCAACACCGAATATAGTAACTTTTTGCCAAAGGGCGTGGCCGCTACGGTGCCGCAAAGTCTGAAGATTTTTCGTGACAATAAAAGCTGCATGAACTTGACCGAGATGATCCTATCTTCTCAAAATTTCACACATTTGATGAGAGTCCAGCCCTAAAGACATCTACGAACTTATATTTCATCTTACTGATAGCGCCACCTAGTGGCAATTTTTTTTTCTTACGAATTTTCTTGTACATTTTTTCTCCAAACACGTTAACTGGACCAACCTCATATTTGCTCAGATGAGGGTTTCGGCCTTCATGATGTCACAACACGAAGTTTGTGAGTTTTCGCGAATCGCTGTGGGCGTGGCTAAGCACTGTTCGCCAAGAAAACAACGCCAGTTTTGAGGGTCTAAACATGCGCAGAAACTCATGAAACTTGGCACACACATCTGGCCTGGTAAAATGAACAATATTTTATTGTTGATTGTGCTATTTTTACAAAAATGACTCAATAGCGCCCCCTAGAAATTTTTAACGAAGCAGCCCCGATTGTACGTTTAAGCAAGATCTACGAAAATTTTTACGTGTATGAGGGAGCCAAAGACCTACAAAAAAGTCTCTTGGACCCATATGCTAAAATGAACAGGAAGTGAGCTACGAATTTTTGAATGTCCCATTTTTTACGATTTTTGCACATTTTCAGAGGGCATACTTTTGCCCACTTCTCCTACACGTTTTATCCGACTGACTTATGACTTGACCTGGACCATGCCAAGACCTGAGCCAACAACAGACGGAAAAATCTTGACTTTTGGAAATACTATATGATGAGGGCGGGGCATCAAAATTTGTGTTTCGCACTGAAAAAGGATATGCTTAATAACTCCCCGATACATGCTCCAAAAAATCCCAAACTTGACATGTATGTTTATCGTCAAGGCCTGAAGGTATCTCTATGACAACATTCAGTTATATATGCAGCGCCACCTAGCCCTTGAGGCATGAAAAAAAAATACCCCACTTACGGTATTTTGTACAAAAAATGTAAACTCATTCTAAGTGTGATAACTAAGTCATTTAGGAATATTCTTTTACCTTCCACCACTCAAAATATTCACTGGCATCAGACCTAACCAAACATACATATTTTTGTTATTTAGTTTTATGTATTTTTGATAGCCTCTATGGACATTAAAAGCAATATCGTGAATGAAGGCTATGCTTAATAACTCCCAGGTACATGCTCCAAAAAATCCCATATTTGAAATGTATATTTAGAGTCAAGGCCTGAAGGTATCTCTATGACAAAATTCAGTTATAAATACAGCGCCACCTAGTCCTTGAGGCATAAAAAAAAATGCCTCACTTACGGTATTTTTGCAAAAATTGTAAACTCATTGTAAGTGTGATAACTAAGTCATTTATGAATATTCTTTTACTTTCCACCACTCAATATGTTCACTGGTATCAGACCGATCCAAACATACGTATTTTTTATTTAGTTTTATATCGCCTCTATGGACAATAAAAGCAACATTGTGCAATGAGTACGAGCGATGATGTGTGTATATATACTTTTACGAAAAATACCAATCAGAGCAACTCATTGCCTAAAAATAAAAAAAAGACGCTGATTTTTGCAGATCTTAACAATCACCAAAACCCATTGAGCTTGACACACTCATCACACCTGGCAAAAAAAAAAAAAAAGTCCACATGTTTATCATGCCATTTTCAAAGAAATTCTGCTTCCAATGTGCCAGTACCCCAATGTGCAAGTTCCCCAACGTGCAAGTACCCCAACGTGGCCCGGGCTGCGAGGGCCCTTTATAGCTGCTCGCAGCTCTAGTTAGGGCCCGAGCAGCGACCGCTGCGAGGTCCCTATTGTTTTTGTAAAAATTATTATTATTATTATTATTAGGGCCCGAGCAGCTACCGCTGCGAGGTCCCTATTGTTTTTCGATCGGATTATTATTATTATTATTATTATTATTATTATTATTATTATTATTATTATTCTCCGTAAACGATCACGATTTTGGGTACCTAAACATTTACGAAAACTCACCAAACTTTGCACACTCCTCAGGCCCGGCGAAAGATTTGATATTATGAAGTCGTCATAACAACGCGACTCTATAGCGCCCCCTAGCATAGAAAAATAAAAACCAAGCCCGGCACGTTTGAGCTAGAGCAACGAAAATTGGCAGGCACGTGTAGCACCCCGAGACGCACAAAAACGTCTATTGGGACCATGTAGCTAAAATGTACAGGAAATGAGCTATGAATTTTTTTATGTCCAATTTTGGCCTATTTTGGCACATTCACTGTGGTCATGCTTTTTCCCCCTCTGCAAACATTTTTCATCCAATTCACATCAAACTTGGCATTTATCATCTCAAGACCTGAGAGAACAACTGGGCAAAAAGTCTTGCCTTTTCGAAATACTATATGATGGGGGCGGGGCATCAAATATTGTCTTTAAAATTTCATTTGTCCAGAAAGAGCAAATGCTTAATAACTCCCATGTTCAAGCTCCAAAAAATCTCAAACTTCTCAGGCAACGTAATAGTCACGGCCTGAAAACATCTATATGATAAAATTCAGTTATACATATAGCGCCACCTAGTGGTGACAATAAATGTCATACTTTACGTTTTTAGCTACTGCGCTGAGCTCGTTGAAGGGATCCAGTTGAAAGTTGGTCAGAAAAGCCTTAAGATGTTGATCATGCCCAACACCGAATATAGTAACTTTTTGCCAAAGGGCGTGGCCGCTACGGTGCCGCAAAGTCTGAAGATTTTTCGTGACAATAAAAGCTGCATGAACTTGACCGAGATGATCCTATCTTCTCAAAATTTCACACATTTGATGAGAGTCCAGCCCTAAAGACATCTACGAACTTATATTTCATCTTACTGATAGCGCCACCTAGTGGCAATTTTTTTTTCTTACGAATTTTCTTGTACATTTTTTCTCCAAACACGTTAACTGGACCAACCTCATATTTGCTCAGATGAGGGTTTCGGCCTTCATGATGTCACAACACGAAGTTTGTGAGTTTTCGCGAATCGCTGTGGGCGTGGCTAAGCACTGTTCGCCAAGAAAACAACGCCAGTTTTGAGGGTCTAAACATGCGCAGAAACTCATGAAACTTGGCACACACATCTGGCCTGGTAAAATGAACAATATTTTATTGTTGATTGTGCTATTTTTACAAAAATGACTCAATAGCGCCCCCTAGAAATTTTTAACGAAGCAGCCCCGATTGTACGTTTAAGCAAGATCTACGAAAATTTTTACGTGTATGAGGGAGCCAAAGACCTACAAAAAAGTCTCTTGGACCCATATGCTAAAATGAACAGGAAGTGAGCTACGAATTTTTGAATGTCCCATTTTTTACGATTTTTGCACATTTTCAGAGGGCATACTTTTGCCCACTTCTCCTACACGTTTTATCCGACTGACTTATGACTTGACCTGGACCATGCCAAGACCTGAGCCAACAACAGACGGAAAAATCTTGACTTTTGGAAATACTATATGATGAGGGCGGGGCATCAAAATTTGTGTTTCGCACTGAAAAAGGATATGCTTAATAACTCCCCGATACATGCTCCAAAAAATCCCAAACTTGACATGTATGTTTATCGTCAAGGCCTGAAGGTATCTCTATGACAACATTCAGTTATATATGCAGCGCCACCTAGCCCTTGAGGCATGAAAAAAAAATACCCCACTTACGGTATTTTGTACAAAAAATGTAAACTCATTCTAAGTGTGATAACTAAGTCATTTAGGAATATTCTTTTACCTTCCACCACTCAAAATATTCACTGGCATCAGACCTAACCAAACATACATATTTTTGTTATTTAGTTTTATGTATTTTTGATAGCCTCTATGGACATTAAAAGCAATATCGTGAATGAAGGCTATGCTTAATAACTCCCAGGTACATGCTCCAAAAAATCCCATATTTGAAATGTATATTTAGAGTCAAGGCCTGAAGGTATCTCTATGACAAAATTCAGTTATAAATACAGCGCCACCTAGTCCTTGAGGCATAAAAAAAAATGCCTCACTTACGGTATTTTTGCAAAAATTGTAAACTCATTGTAAGTGTGATAACTAAGTCATTTATGAATATTCTTTTACTTTCCACCACTCAATATGTTCACTGGTATCAGACCGATCCAAACATACGTATTTTTTATTTAGTTTTATTTATTTTTTTTATCGCCTCTATGGACAATAAAAGCAACATTGTGCAATGAGTACGAGCGATGATGTGTGTATATATACTTTTACGAAAAATACCAATCAGAGCAACTCATTGCCTAAAAATAAAAAAAAGACGCTGATTTTTGCAGATCTTAACAATCACCAAAACCCATTGAGCTTGACACACTCATCACACCTGGCAAAAAAAAAAAAAAAGTCCACATGTTTATCATGCCATTTTCAAAGAAATTCTGCTTCCAATGTGCCAGTACCCCAATGTGCAAGTTCCCCAACGTGCAAGTACCCCAACGTGGCCCGGGCTGCGAGGGCCCTTTATAGCTGCTCGCAGCTCTAGTTATTCTTCTTCTTCTTCTTCTTCTTCTTCTTCTTCTTCTTCTTCTTCTTTATTCTCCGCAAACGATCCCGATTTTGGGTACCTAAACATTCACGAAAACTCATCGACCTTTGCACACACCTCAGGCCCGGCGAAAAATTTTATATTATGAAGTCGTCATAACAACGCGACTCTATAGCGCCCCCTAGCGCAGAAAAATAAAAGCCAAGCCCGGCACGTTTGAGCTGGAGCAACGAAAATTGGCAGGCACGTGTAGCACCCCGAGATGCACAAAAAAGTCTATTGGGACCATGTAGCTAAAATGTACAGGAAATGAGCTATGAATTTTTTAATGTCCAATTTTGGCCTATTTTGGCACATTCACTGTGGTCATGCTTTTTCCCCCTCTTCAAACATTTTTCATCCAATTAACTTCAAACTTGGCATTTATCATCTCAAGACGTGAGAGAACAACTGGGCAAAAAGTCTTGCCTTTTCGAAATACTATATGATGGGGGCGGGGCATCAAATATTGCCTTTAAAATTTCATTTGTCCAGAAAGAGCAAATGCTTAATAACTCCCATGTTCAAGCTCCAAAAAATCTCAAACTTCTCAGGCAATGTAATAGTCACGGCCTGAAAACATCTATATGATAAAATTCAGTTATACATATAGCGCCACCTAGTGGTAACAATAAATGTCATACTTTACGTTTTTAGCTACTGCGCTGAGCTCGTTGAAGGGATCCAGTTGAAAATTGGTCAGAAAAGCCTTAAGATGTTGATCATGCCCCACACCGAATATTGTAACTTTTCGCCAAAGGGCGTGGCCGCTATGGTGCCGCAAAGTCTAAAGATTTTTCGTGACAATAAAAGCTGCATTAACTTGACCGAGATGATCCTATCTTCTCAAAATTTCACACATTTGATGAGAGTCCAGCCCTCAAGACATCTATGAACTTATATTTAATCTTACTGATAGCGCCACCCAGTGGCAATTTTTTTTCTTACGAATTTTCTTCTACGTTTTTCTCCAAACACGTTAACTGGACCTACCTCATATTTGCTCAGATGAGGGATTCGGCCTTCATGATGTCACAACACGAAGTTTGTGAGTTTTCGCGAATCGCTGTGGGCTTGGCTAAGCACTGTTCGCCAAGAAAACAACGCCAGTTTTGAGGGTCTAAACATGCGCAGAAACTCATGAAACTTGGCACACACATCTGGCCTGGTAAAATGAACAATATTTTATTGTTGATTGTGCTATTTTTACAAAAATGACTCAATAGCGCCCCCTAGGAATTTTTAATGAAGCAGCCCCGGTTGTACGTTTAAGCAAGATCTACGAAAATTTTTAGGTGTATGAGGGAGCCCAAGACCTACAAAAAAGTCTCTTGGACCCATATGCTAAAATGAACAGGAAGTGAGCTACGAATTTCTGAATGTCCCATTTTTGACGATTTTTGCACATTCACAGGGGGCAGACTTTTGCCCACTTCTCCTACACGTTTCATCTGACTGAGTTAAGACTTGACCTGGACCATGTCAAGACCTGAGCCAACGACAGGGGGAAAAATCTTGACTTTTCGAAATACTATATGATGAAGGCGGGGCATCAAAATTTGTGTTTCGCACTGAAAAAGGATATGCTTAATAACTCCCCGGTACATGCTCCATAAAATCTCAAACTTGACATGTATGTTTATCGTCAAGGCCTGAAGCTATCTCTATGACAACAATCAGTTATATATGCAGCGTCACCTAGCCCTTGAGGCATGAAAAAAAAATACCCCACATACGGTATTTTGTACAAAAAATGTAAACTCATTCTAAGTGTGATAACTAAGTCATTTATGAATATTCTTTTAGTTTCCACCACTCAAAATGTTCACTGGCATCAGACTTATCCAAACATATATATATTTTTATTTATTTTTGATAGCCTCTATGGACATTAAAAGCAATATCGTGAATGAAGGATATGCTTAATAACTCCACGGTACATGCTCCAAAAAAAAATCCCACACTTGACATGTATGCTTATAATCAAGGCCTGAAGGTATCTCTATGACAACATTCAGTTATAAATACAGCGCCGCCTAGCCCTTGAGGCTTATATATAAAAAATAAAAAATACCCCACATACGGTATTTTGTACAAAAAATGTACACTCATTCTAAGTGTGATAACTAAGTCATTTATGAATATTCTTTTAGTTTCCACCACTCAAATTGTTCACTGGCTTCACACCGATCCAAACATATGTACGTTTCCATTTTTTTTTATTCATTTTTGATTGCCCCTTTGGACAATAAAAGTAACATTGTGCAATGAGTACAACGAGCGATGATGTGTATATACACTTTTACAAAAAAATACCAATCAGGGCAACTCATTGCCTAAAAATAAAAAAGGACGCTGATTTTTGCAGGTCTTAACAATCACCAAAACCCGTTGAGCTTGACACACACACTGGCAAAAAAATATTCTACATGTAAACGTTTATTATGCCATTTTCAAAGAAATTTTGCTTCCAATATGCCAGTACCCCAACGTGCCAGTACCCCAACGTGCAAGTACCCCAACGTGCAAGGACCCCAACGTGGCCCGGGCTGCGAGGGCCCTTTATAGCTGCTCGCAGCTCTAGTTAGGGCCCGAGCAGCTACCGCTGCGAGGTCCCTATTGTTTTTCGATCGGATTATTATTATTATTATTATTAGGGCCCGAGCAGCGACCGCTGCGAGGTCCCTATTGTTTTTGTAAAAATTCTTCTTCTTCTTCTTCTTCTTCTTCTTCTTCTTCTTCTTCTTCTTCTTCTTCTTCTTCTTCTTCTTCTTTATTCTCCGCAAACGATCGCATTTTTGAGGACCTAAACATTTACGAAAACTCACCGAAACTTGCACACTCTTCGGGCCCGGCGAAAAATTTTATATTCTGACGTTGTCATAAAAATGTTACTCTATAGCGCCACCTAGCATAAAAAAATAAAAACCAATCCCGGCACGTTTGACCTAGAGCTACGAAAATTGGCAGGCACTTGTAGCACCCCGGGACGCACAAAAGGTCAATTGGGACCATGTAGCGAAAATGTACAGGAAGTGAGCTATGAATTTTTTTATGTCCAATTTTGGCCTATTTTGGCACATTCACTGTGGTCATGCTTTTTCCCCCTTTGCAAACATTTTTCATCCAATTGACTTCAACCTTGGCATTCATCATCTCAAGACCCGAGAGAACAACTGGGCAAAACATCTTGCCTTTTCGAAATACTATATGACGGGGGCGGGGCATCAAATATTGCCTTTAAAATTTCATTTTTCCAGAAAGACAAAATGCTTAATAACTCCCATGTTCAAGCTCCAAAAAATCTCAAACTTCTCAAGCAACGTAATAGTCACGGCCTGAAAACATATATATGATAAAATTCAGTTATACATATAGCGCCACCTAGTGGTAACAATAAATGTCATACTTTACGTTTTTAGCTACTGCGATGAGCTCGTTGAAGGGATCCAGTTGAAAATTGTTCAGAAAAGCCTTAAGATGTTGATCATGTCCCACACCGAATATTGTAACTTTTCGCCAAAGGGCATGGCCACTACGGTGACGCAAAGTCTGATGATTTTTCGTGACAATAAAAGCTGCATTAACTTGACCGAGATGATCCTATCTTCTCAAAATTTCACACATTTGATGAGAGTCCAGCCCTAAAGACATCTACGAACTTATATTTCATCTTACTGATAGCGCCACCTACTGGTGATTTTTTTTCTTATGATTTTTCTTCAACGTTTTTTTCCAACCACGTTAACTGGACCAAACTCATATTTGCTCAGATGAGGGTTTCGGGCCTAATGATGTCACAACATGAAGTTTGTGAGTTTTCGCGAATCGCTGTGGGCGTGGCTAAGCGCTGTTCGCCAAGAAAACAACGGCAATTTTGAGGGTCTAAACATGCACAGAAACTCATGAACCTTGACACAGACGTCTGGCCTGGTAAAATGAGCAATATTTTATCATGTATTGTGCTATTTTTACAAAAATGACTCAATAGCGCCCCCTAGAAATTTTTAACGAAGCAGCCCCGGTTGTAGGTTTAAGCAAGATCTTTGGAAATTTTTAGGTGTATGAGGGAGCCCAAGACCTACAAAAAAGTCTCTTGGACCCATATGCTAAAATTAACAGGAAGTGAGCTACGAATTTTTGAATGTCCCATTTTTGATTATTTTTGCACATTTACAGGGGGCAGACTTTTGCCCACTTCTCCTACACGTTTCATCTGACTGAGTTAAGACTTGACCTGGACCATGTCAAGACCTGAGCCAACGACAGGGGGAAAAATCTTGACTTTTCGAAATACTATATGATGAAGGCGGGGCATCAAAATTTGTGTTTCGCACTGAAAAAGGATATGCTTAATAACTCCCCGGTACATGCTCCAAAAAATCCCAAACTTGATATGTATGTTTATCGTCAAGGCCTGAAGTTATCACTATGACAACATTCAGTTATATATGCAGCGCCACCTAGCCCTTGAGGCATAAAAAAAACCCCAAACACATACGGTATTTTGTACAAAAAATGTAAACTCATTCTAAGTGTGATAACTAAGTCATTTATGAATATTCTTTTAGTTTCCACCACTCAAATTGTTCACTGGCTTCACACCGATCCAAACGTATGTACGTTTCCATTTTGTTTTATTCATTTTTGATTGCCCCTTTGGACAATAAAAGTAACATTGTGCAATGAGTACAACGTGCGATGATGTCTATATACACTTTTACAAAAAATACCAATCAGGGCAACTCATTGCCTAAAAATAAAAAAGGACGCTGATTTTTGCAGGTCTTAACAATCACCAAAACCCGTTGAGCTTGACACACACTGGCAAAAAAAATATTCTACATGTAAACGTTTATTATGCCATTTTCAAAGAAATTTTGCTTCCAATATGCCAGTACCCCAACGTGCCAGTACCCTAACGTGCAAGTACCCCAACGTGCAAGGACTCCAACGTGGCCCGGGCTGCGAGGGCCCTTTATAGCTGCTCGCAGCTCTAGTTAGGGCCCGAGCAGCGACCGCTGCGAGGTCCCTATTGTTTTTCGTTCGAATTATTATTATTATTATTAGGGCCCGAGCAGCGGCGGCGGCGGTGCCGCTGCGAGGCCCTATTGTTTTTGTAGGAATTCTTCTTATTATTCTTCTTTTTCTTCTCCGCAAACAATCGCATTTTTGAGACACTAAACGTGAACGAAAACTCACCAAACTTTACACGCACATCAGGCCTGGCGAAAAATTTGATATTTTAAAGTCGCCATACATGATAACAGAAAAATGGCTCCTTAGCGCCCCCTACATAGGTTAAACGGATCCCTGTCCCGCTACGATTGTCCGACGGCTATGAAAATTGTGTGGCACCTGTAGCACATCCCAATGAACAAAAACCTCTTTGAAGTGTGTACCCTAAAATAGACAGAAAGTGAGGTATGAGTATTTAAATGTCCAATTTTTGCCAATTTTTGCACATTTACAGGGGTCATACTTTTGCCCGCTTCTCCTACACGGTTAACCCGATTGACTAAAAACTTGGGATGTACCATCTCAACACCTGGGACAACATCATTGTGAAAAATGAAAAGTTTTTGATATACTATATGACGGCGGCGGCGCATCAAATTTAGAGTTTAAAAATTCTTACGTCACGAAGCATTGCCGGTTGTACGTTTAATCTAGAGCTACAAAAATTGGTACACATATGTAACAGGCTATGACCTACAAAAAACTCTTTTTGAACCATATGCTAAACCTAACAGGAAGTCCACCATTTTGATTTATTTTGGAACGTGTTGCCATTTTTTTGGCCATTTCATTGGGGTCTTATTTTAACGAACTCCTCCTACAGTGTTTATCCGATCATCTTCAAACTTGGTGTGATTCATCCTAAGATGTTGAAGATGAAAAGTTATTGAAAGCTTTGTATTTCGTCGCACGCTGTTGTCATGGCATGCACTGTTTTTAAAGGAAAAAAAATATCCTTAAAGAAGCATTCCCATTTGTACGAAGCAGCTAGAGCTACGAAAATTTGTAGACATATGTAACAGCCCAAGATGTACAAAAAAGTCTCTTGGTGCTGTCAACTTCCGCTTACCCGCAGGACTTAAATCGGGAAATATGTCCTGATCGACTCTCCAATCAATGGGTCAGTAATTCCCCTTTTCCCTCACCGGCTCTAAGGCGTCAAAGTGAGGGGACGAGAATTAGTTAAGCCGATATATCGAAGTGGACTCACCTAGGTTTGCTCACTGTCTTCTTATCATGAGGTCAATCCGTTTTCATCCACCTATTACTCCTGAATGAGCAACCACACGAACCCAGGAATAACAGACTGAACACCTCACTTACTTGGCAGCTCCACCTCTCTTAGTTGTTTGCATTTGTTATTGACCTAGTCATTTAATAATCCTTGTTAGGATCATACGGACTTGTTTCATATAAAGCAGGAGTATTTGACTTTATTAATACAAATGGAAAACATTCATCAAATGTTATTAAAATGCATTCACCTCTTTTCCAAGCGTCCGTTACTGCTGTCCGTCTCGAAGGATAATAAGGAGGTCTTATAAAATGACCTGGACTTAGCAAAACGTCCCAAAAATAATAAAACAAAACCGAAAGAAACAAATAAAATAATTAAAGCAAAAATTGTCTTTCAATATTTTATTACAATGATAACAGGAATAAAAACAATTTTTAAATTCTTTAATGCGCGTTCGCCAAACACAAGGCGCAATTATAAATTTCAAAAATCACAAATACGATAAAAATTTAAATTAATAAAATATAAAATGAAATAGAAAAAGGGAAATCAAACATAATCATATAAACCTTTGAATAGAGTCTTCTAAGATTGATCACTTCTCTAAAGAGCTCAAGACCTAAATTTAAAATAAGACGTTTTTGGCTAAAAATAAATTTGAAGATATGGGAGTGTATTAAATGGCTCCGTCCCTACACGCGATTAACCGTTCATAACTTCCTTTTAAACATCTTATTTAATAAAGCGTTGTACATTACCCAATTTGGTGAGAAAAGTCCCCGCTCGCAGCTAACAGCCAAAGGTCCTCCGAGAAAAACCTAAGTCCTATCACTCTGCTGAACAGTTCTCTAACAACACACTCCTTACAGGTCTATCGCAGGGAAAAGTCGAAGAGCTTCGTCGACGGAAGAAGAGCCTCGATCCTCACATGGAACGAACTTTTATAACCTTGGTTGCGTGTCACAGCTTCCTCTTGGTGAAGGTGTCCTTCCGCAAGTCTTTTCAGTCACTTGTAGTCCCTTTGCATATCAATGCGCTGAGACAAGTTAGGGCATGTTGGGACGTGTTAGGGCATGTCCACAGTCACATACAGTTGAGTGAGTGACAAGCACATAACATTGGAGCTCATTCTTTACACAAGCGCACGCAGGAAACTGGTTACTAAGCTACGCACACCACAGAGCTTAGTCAGTTCCTGTTTAAACAAAAACACATTTCAGCCTACGTGGGGCTATATGCACTCATTTTCACGTGGGGCAATATACTCATCCTACGTGGGGCACTACGCCATCTTATGTTGCCATATGCCATCTTAGGGGGGGCAACATGCTATACGTGGGGCAAGACGCCATCTTACGTGGCCATATGCCATCTTACGCTGCCAAAGTCTCGGCTGCAATTCAATATGGAGCTAAAAAAGTCCCTATTACAATTCTAACGGTCCTGGCTCTTATTCGATATTTACAATCATCAAATCAATGACAATATGTGATAATATTCTTAACCAAACTATGCAAGCATGAATAATATGTATATACATAACATGTTAAATCCCAAACCTCTCAGGGAATCTCAACAGGTTGATTCTTTTTCATTTGTTACACATCTTGTATGACAATGCTGAGAGAAAACATCTTTTCATACAGGCAATCATGATACTCAATGCAGTTACAGCAATCTTATCAGCGATAATAAACAGTATCGCATGTAATTAAAAGAAAAGAAAAGACAGCAAAGTTTCACAGTGGCTTCAATGTGCTGTAAGCATTGATCCATATTTCAGGTTAACAATTGTCGAGTATAAATTGTATATTGTGTGTGCTATTACTCAATTCAGGATACCTTTGTTTATTTATTTAACCGTGGGGCTTTATCACTACAACGTGGGGCCACCTACTCTCTTTAACTTGTGGCTTAATAAGGTTCAAAATGTGGGGCTTGGATGAGGATCTTATCAAAACGTGGGGCTTACTTAAAGCTAACGTGGGGCTTAAGGTTAATTTGGGCCTTGCTAGGGATGGCCTATACTTGCTAAGCAGGCGGCTCCGGTTGCTTAGGTTTGGCGGCATCTGGTGGTTACCTTGAGGTACTACACCCAGAGGCCAAAACATGATCATATCTGCCCTATAGACACCAATTCCTTGATCTTATGGACACCAATTGATCTCTAATTTTAGAATTGAGTTCAGTCCATAATTCGTCATCTACAAGTACATGATATGGTGCTCCATCTGACCCACTCGACTCCACTCAATTCAACAGTGCCCTGTGCTAAACCCAACAGGAAGTCCCCCAGGGGCCGGGCAGCACATTTTGAGCTAAAAAACTCCTCTTTAACAAAGCATACCCGGCTGTACGTTTCACATAGAGTTACCAACATTTGTAAAGGTATATAACAGCCCTCGAGGTACAAAAAACTCTTTTTGAACCATATGCTAAACCTAACAGGACGTCCGCCATTTTGATTTACTTTGGAATGTGTTGCCATTTTTTTTGGCCATTTCATAGGGGTCATATTTTAACAAACTCCTCCTACAGAGTTTATCCGATCATCTTCAAACTTGGTGTGATTCATCTTAAGATGTTGAAAATGAAAAGTTATTGAAAGTTTTTTATTTCGTCACACGCTGTTGTCGTGGCATGCACTTTTTGCAAAGGAAAAAATAAAAAATTCCTTCTTAATGAAGCATTCCCAGTTGTACGAAGCAGCTAGAGCGACGAAAAATTGTAGACATATGTAACAGCCCAGGATGTACAAAAAAGTCTCTTGGTGCCATGTGCTAAACCAAATAGGAAGTCCGCCATTTTGATTTACGTTGGGATTTGTAGCCATTTTTTGTGGCCTTTTTTAGGGGTAATATTTTAATGAACTCCTACAAAATTCATCCGACCGTCTTCAAACTTGGTGTCTTTCATCTTAAGATGTTTAAGATGCAATGTTATCGAAAGTTTTTTAGTTTGTCGCACGCTGTTGCCATGGCGATGCATTGTTTGCCAAGTAAAGTGCTGCTTTTTTTTTTTTTTTTTATACACATGAAAACTCATGAAACTTTGCAAACACATCAGACTTGTCATGAACATGAATTTTCAGAGATTTATTGTGCAATTTGCAATAAATAGCGCCCTCTAGACATTTTTATGAAGCATTTCCGATTGTATGATTATGCTAGACCTACAAAAAAGTATTATGTAGCCATTTGCCAAACCAAAGAGGAAGTCCGCTATTTTGATTTTATTTTGGGAATTATACATCATTTTTGGCCTTTTTCATTAAACTTTGCACAGACAAGGCATGGAAAAAACTAACATTTTAAATGGTCCTTGTTCCATGTAACAGTACCCCAACGTGCCAGTACCCTGACGTGCAAGTAACCCAACGTTGTGCTCAATAGCGCCCTCTATGCATTTTTATGGAGCATTTCCAATTGTATGATTCAAGCGATACACAACTAAAGATGACTTGACCTAGATTTGTGAAAACTGGGAGGCATACCTATTAGCTTAAGACCTACAAAAAGTATTCTGTAGCCGTATGCTAAACCTAAAAGGAAGTCCATCATTTTGAATTTATTTTGGGAATTGCGCACCATATTTTGCGTTTTGATTAAACTTTGCACACACAAGGCTTGTCAAAAACATTTTAGATGGTCCTTGTCCTATTTGACAGTACCCCAACGTGCCAGGACCCCGACGTGCAAGTACCCCAACGTGGCCCGGGTTGCGAGGGCCCTTTATAGCTGCTCGCAGCTCTAGTTCTTCTTTTTATTTGTTATTATTCTTTTCCGCAAACAATCACATTTTTGAGACACTAAACGTGAACGAAAACTCACCAAACTTTACACACACGTCAGGCCTGGTGAAAAATTTTATATTTTAAAGTCGCCATAGGTGATAACAGAAAAATGGCTCCATAGCGCCACCTACATAGGTTAAACAGATCCCTGGCCCGCTACGATTGTCCGACGGCTATGAAAATTGTGTGGCACCTGTAGCACATCCAGATGAACAAAAACCTCTTTGATGTGTGTACCCTAAAATAGACAGGAAGTGAGATATGAGTATTTAAATGTCCAATTTTGGCCAATTTTTGCACATTTACAGGGGTCATACTTTTGCCTGCTTCTCCTACACGGTTAATCCAATTGACTTCAAACTTGGGATGTACCATCTCAAGACCTGGGACAACACCATGGTAAAAAATCTAAAGTTTTCGACATACTATATGACGGCGGTGGGGCATCAAATTTAGAGTTTCAAAACTCTTACTAAACGTAGTATTGCCGGTTGTATGTTTAACCTAGAGCTACGAAAATTGGTACACATATGTAACAGACTATGACCTACAAAAAAGTCTGTTGGTGCCATATGCTAAACCCAACAGGAAGTCCGCCAGAGGCGGGGCATCAAATTTTGAGTTTCAAAATTCTTACTTAATGAAGCATTCCCGGCTGTACGTTTCACCTAGAGTTACCAAAATTTAAAGACATATGTAACAGCCCTCAAGGTACAAAAAACTCTTTTTGAACCATATGCTAAACCTAACAGAAAGTCCACCATTTTGATTTACTTTGGAACGTGTTCCCATTTTTTTGGCCATTTCATAGGGGTCCTATTTTAACGAACTCCTCTTACAGAGTTTATCCGATCATCTTCAAACTTGGTGTGATTCATCTTAAAATGTTGAAGATGAAAAGTTATTGAAAGCTTTTTATTTCGCTGCACGCTGTTGTCGTGGCATGCACTTGTTTGCAAAGGCAAAAAATTCTTCTTAATGAAGAATTCTCAGTTGTACGAAGCAGCTAGAGCTACGAAAATTTGTAGACATATGTAACAGCCCACGATGTACAAAAAAGTCTCTTGCTGCTTTGTGCTAAACCCAACAGGAAGTCCCGCAAGGGCCGGGCATCACTTTTTGAGCTAAAAAACTCCTCTTTAACGAAGCATTCCCGGTTGTACCTTTCACCTAGCGCTATGATAATTTGGAGGCATACATAAGAGCCCACGATGTACAAAAAAGTCTTTTAGAACCATATGCTAAGCCAAACAGGAAGTCCGGCATTTTGATTTACTTTGCTATTTGTAGCCATTTTTTGGGGGCCTTTTATAGGCCTCATATTTTCTACAAAACTTATCAGATTGTCTTCATTCTTTGGCATGTTTCATCTGAAGTATTGCCGGTTATACGTTTAATCTAGAGCTACGAAAATTGGTACACATATGTAACAGACTATGATCTACAAAAAAGCCTGTTGGTGCCATATGCTAAACCTAACAGGAAGTCCGCCAGAGGCAGGGCATCAAATTTTGCATTTCAAAATTTTTACTTAATGAAGCATTTCCGGCTGTACGTTTCACCTAGAGTGACCAAAATTTGAAGACATATGTAACAGCCCTCGAGGTACAAAAAACTCTTTTTGAACCATATGCTAAACCTAACAGGAAGTCTGCCATTTTGATTTACTTTGGAACATGTTGCCATTTTTTTGGCCATTTCATAGGGGTCTTATTTTAACGAACTCCTCCTACAGAGTTTATCCGATCATCTTCAAACTTGGTGTGATTCATCTTAAGATGTTGACGATGAAAAGTTATTGAAAGCTTTTTATTTCGTCGCACGCTGTTGTCGTGGCATGCACTGTTGGCAAAGGAAAAAAAAATCCTTCTTAATGCAGCGTTCCCAGTTGGACGAAGCAGCTCGAGCTACAAAAATTTGTAGACATATGTACACATTTGTCCACATATATATATTTACATATGCATGTAAAAAAATTATGTCAGGCTAAACTAAATGGTTGATTAGGCCCCACACATTTTCACCTTACCATACCCGGCCCTCTTTGCAAAAGGTTTGAACACTCCTGGCCTAAACCTAGGTGTATACTCAAACTATGCACGCACATAAAGCCTGGAACAAAATGTGTAATTTAGAGGGTTCTTGTTTTGTTTTTTGTATTCCTTATATTTCATGTCATTATACTTGACACTATTTTTACTACTCACTGAATCAGTTATAAGAACATTTAATTGATACAATCCAATCACATCCTAGAGAATCGAAAACACATTCAATCATGAGGTTGTTAAGACACATTTACTTCTGTAGCACTTAACCACAAACAAGTTGCGACATCCCCTGATCTAACCCTCCAACCGGGCAAGGAAAAACTTTCAGGGGTCATATTTTAACGAACCCCTCCTACAAAATTTATCCGACTGTCTTCAAACTTGGTGTGTTTCATCTTAAGATGTTTAAGATGCAAAGTAATCGAAAGTTTTTTATTTTGTAACACGCTGTTGCCATAGCAATGCATTGTTTGTCAAGTGCTGCTTTTTTTTTTTTATACACATGAAAACTCATGGAACTTTGCAAACACATCAGACTTGTCATGAACATGAATTTTCAGAGATTTATTGTGCAATTTGCAATAAATAGCGCCCTCTAGACCTTTTTATGAAGCATTTCCGATTGTATGATTATGCTAGACCTACAAAAAAGTATTATGTAGCCATTTGCCAAACCAAAGAGGAAGTCCGCTATTTTGATTTTATTTTGGGAATTATACATCATTTTTGGCCTTTTTCATTCAACTTTGCACAGACAAGGCATGGAAAAAACTAACATTTTAAATGGTCCTTGTTCCATGTAACAGTTGTCAAGTGCTGCTTTTTTTTTTTTTTTATACACATGAAAACTCATGAAACTTTGCAAACACATCAGACTTGTCATGAACATGAATTTTCAGAGATTTATTGCGCAATTTGCAATAAATAGCGCCCTCTAGACATTTTTATGAAGCATTTCCGATTGTATGATTATGCTAGACCTACAAAAAAGTATTATGTAGCCATTTGCCAAACCAAAGAGGAAGTCCGCTATTTTGATTTTATTTTGGGAATTATACATAATTTTTGGCCTTCTTCATTAAACTTTGCACAGACAAGGCATGGAAAAAACTAACATTTTAAATGGTCCTTGTTCCATGTAACAGTACCCCAACGTGCCAGTACCCTGACGTGCAAGTAACCCAACGTTGTGCTCAATAGCGCCCTCTATGCATTTTTATGGAGCATTTCCAATTGTATGATTCAAGCGATACACAACTAAAGATGACTTGACCTAGATTTGTGAAAACTGGGAGGCATACCTATTAGCTTAAGACCTACAAAAAGTATTCTGTAGCCGTATGCTAAACCTAAAAGGAAGTCCGCCATTTTGAATTTATTTTGGGAATTGCGCACCATATTTTGCGTTTTGATTAAACTTTGCACACACAAGGCTTGTCAAAAACATTTTAGATGGTCCTTGTCCTATTTGACAGTACCCCAACGTGCCAGGACCCCGACGTGCAAGTACCCCAACGTGGCCCGGGTTGCGAGGGCCCTTTATAGCTGCTCGCAGCTCTAGTTAGGGCCCGAGCAGCGGCGGCGGCGGTGCCGCTGCGAGGCCCTATTGTTTTTGTAGGAATTCTTCTTATTATTATTATTCTTATTATTATTCTTCTCCGCAAACAATCGCATTTTTGAGACGCTAAACGTGAACGAAAACTCACCAAACTTTACACGCACATCAGGCCTGGCGAAAAATTTGATATTTTAAAGTCGCCATACATGATAACAGAAAAATGGCTCCATAGCGCCACCTACATAGGTTAAACGGATCCCTGTCCCGCTACGATTGTCCTATGGCGACGAAAATTGTGTGGCACCCGTAGCACATCCAGATGAACAAAAACCTCTTTGATGTGTGTACCCTAAAATAGACAGAAAGTGAGGTATGATCATCTGACTGTCCAATTTTGGCCCAGTTTTGCACATTTACAGGGGTCATACTTTTGCCCGCTTCTCCTACACGGTTAACCCGATTAACTTCAAACTTGGGATGGACCATCTCAACACCTGGGACAACATCATTGTAAAAAATCTAAAGTTTTTGATATACTATATGACGTCGGCGACGCATCAAATTTAGAGTTTAAAAATTCTTACTTCATGAAGCATTGCCGGTTGTACGTTTAATCTAGAGCTACGAAAATTTGTACACATATGTAACAGGCTATGACCTACAAAAAACTCTTTTTGAACCATATGCTAAACCTCACAGGAAGTCCGCCATTTTGATTTATTTTGGAACGTGTTGCCATTTTTTTGGCCATTTCATTGGGGTCTTATTTTAACGAACTCCTCCTACAGTGTTTATCCGATCATCTTCAAACTTGGTGTGATTCATCTTAAGATGTTGAAGATGAAAAGTTATTGAAAGCTTTGTATTTCGTCGCACGCTGTTGTCATGGCATGCACTGTTTGCAAAGGAAAAAAAATATCCTTAAAGAAGCATTGCCAGTTGTACGAAGCAGCTAGAGCTACGAAAATTTGTAGACATATGTAACAGCCCAAGATGGACAAAAAAGTCTCTTGGTGCCCTGTGCTAAACCCAACAGGAAGTCCCCCAGGGCCCGGGCATCACATTTTGAGCTAAAAAACTCCTCTTTAACAAAGCATACCCGGCTGTACGTTTCACCTAGAGTTACCAAAATTTGTAGAGGTATATAACAGCCCTCGAGGTACAAAAAACTCTTTTTGAACCATATGCTAAACCTAACAGGATGTCCGCCATTTTTATTTACTTTGGAATGTGTTGCCATTTTTTGGGCCATTTCATAGGGGTCATATTTTAACGAACTCCTCCTACAGAGTTTATCCGATCATCTTCAAACTTGGTGTGACTCATCTTAAGATGTTGAGGATGAAAAGTTATTGAAAGCTCTTTATTTCGTCGCACGCTGTTGTCGTGGCATGCACTTTTTGCAAAGGAAAAAAATCCCTCTTAATGAAGCATTCCCAGTTGTACGAAGTAGCTAGAGCTACAAAAAATTGTAGACATATGTAACAGCCCACAGTGTACAAAAAAGTCTCTTGGTGCCATGTGCTAAACCCAACAGGAAGTCCCCCAGGGGCCGGGCATCACATTTTGAGCTAGAAAACTCCTCTTTAACGAAGCATTCCCGGTTGTACGTTTCACCTAGCGCGATGATAATTTGCAGGCATACATAAGAGCCCACGATGTACAAAAAAGTCTCTTGGAACCATGTGATAAACCAAACAGGAAGTCTGCCATTTTGATTTACGATGGGATTTGTTGCCATTTTTTGTGGCCTTTTTCAGTTGTCATATTTTAACGAACTCCTCGTACAAAGTTCATCCGACCGTCTTCAAACTTGGTGTGTTTCATCTTAAGATGTTTAAGATGCAAAGTTATCAAAAGTTTTTTATTTTGTCGCACGCTGCTGCTATAGCGATGCAGTTTGCCAAGTGAAGTGCTGCTTTTTTTTTTTTTTATACACATGAAAACTCATGGAACTTTGCAAACACATCAGACTTGTCATGAACATGAATTTTTAGAGATTTATTGTGCAATTTGCAATAAATAGCGCCCTCTAGACATTTTTATGAAGTATTTCCGATTGTATGATTCTGCTAGATTTGTAAAAATTAGGACAGACCCCTATCAGCCTAATACCTACAAAAAAGTATTATGTAGCCATTTGCCAAACCAAAGAGGAAGTCCGCTATTTTGATTTTATTTTGGGAATTATACATCATTTTTGGCCTCTTTCATTAAACTTTGCACAGACAAGGCATGGAAAAAACTAACATTTTAAATGGTCCTTGTTCCATGTAACAGTACCCCAACGTGCCAGTACCCTGACGTGCAAGTAACCCAACGTTGTGCTCAATAGCGCCCTCTATGCCTTTTTATGGAGCATTTCCAATTGTATGATTCAAGCAATACACAACTAAAGATGACTTGACCTAGATTTGTGAAAACTGGGAGGCATACCTATTAGCTTAAGACCTACAAAAAGTATTCTGTAGCCGTATGCTAAACCTAAAAGGAAGTCCGCCATTTTGAATTTATTTTGGGAATTGCACACCATATTTTGCGTTTTGATTAAACTTTGCACATACAAGGCTTGTCAAAAACATTTTAGATGGTCCTTGTCCTATTTGACAGTACCCCAACGTGCCAGTACCCCGACGTGCAAGTACCCCAACGTGGTCCGGGTTGCGAGGGCCCTTTATAGCTGCTCGCAGCTCTAGTTCTTCTTTTTATTTGTTATTATTCTTTTCCGCAAACAATCACATTTTTGAGACACTAAACGTGAACGAAAACTCACCAAACTTTACACACACGTCAGGCCTGGTGAAAAATTTTATATTTTAAAGTCGCCATAGGTGATAACAGAAAAATGGCTCCATAGCGCCACCTACATAGGTTAAACAGATCCCTGGCCCGCTACGATTGTCCGACGGCTATGAAAATTGTGTGGCACCTGTAGCACATCCAGATGAACAAAAACCTCTTTGATGTGTGTACCCTAAAATAGACAGGAAGTGAGATATGAGTATTTAAATGTCCAATTTTGGCCAATTTTTGCACATTTACAGGGGTCATACTTTTGCCTGCTTCTCCTACACGGTTAATCCAATTGACTTCAAACTTGGGATGTACCATCTCAAGACCTGGGACAACACCATGGTAAAAAATCTAAAGTTTTCGACATACTATATGACGGCGGTGGGGCATCAAATTTAGAGTTTCAAAACTCTTACTAAACGTAGTATTGCCGGTTGTATGTTTAACCTAGAGCTACGAAAATTGGTACACATATGTAACAGACTATGACCTACAAAAAAGTCTGTTGGTGCCATATGCTAAACCCAACAGGAAGTCCGCCAGAGGCGGGGCATCAAATTTTGAGTTTCAAAATTCTTACTTAATGAAGCATTCCCGGCTGTACGTTTCACCTAGAGTTACCAAAATTTAAAGACATATGTAACAGCCCTCAAGGTACAAAAAACTCTTTTTGAACCATATGCTAAACCTAACAGAAAGTCCACCATTTTGATTTACTTTGGAACGTGTTCCCATTTTTTTGGCCATTTCATAGGGGTCCTATTTTAACGAACTCCTCTTACAGAGTTTATCCGATCATCTTCAAACTTGGTGTGATTCATCTTAAAATGTTGAAGATGAAAAGTTATTGAAAGCTTTTTATTTCGCTGCACGCTGTTGTCGTGGCATGCACTTGTTTGCAAAGGCAAAAAATTCTTCTTAATGAAGAATTCTCAGTTGTACGAAGCAGCTAGAGCTACGAAAATTTGTAGACATATGTAACAGCCCACGATGTACAAAAAAGTCTCTTGCTGCTTTGTGCTAAACCCAACAGGAAGTCCCGCAAGGGCCGGGCATCACTTTTTGAGCTAAAAAACTCCTATTTAACGAAGCATTCCCGGTTGTACCTTTCACCTAGCGCTATGATAATTTGGAGGCATACATAAGAGCCCACGATGTACAAAAAAGTCTTTTAGAACCATATGCTAAGCCAAACAGGAAGTCCGGCATTTTGATTTACTTTGCTATTTGTAGCCATTTTTTGGGGGCCTTTTATAGGCCTCATATTTTCTACAAAACTTATCAGATTGTCTTCATTCTTTGGCATGTTTCATCTGAAGTATTGCCGGTTATACGTTTAATCTAGAGCTACGAAAATTGGTACACATATGTAACAGACTATGATCTACAAAAAAGCCTGTTGGTGCCATATGCTAAACCTAACAGGAAGTCCGCCAGAGGCAGGGCATCAAATTTTGCATTTCAAAATTTTTACTTAATGAAGCATTTCCGGCTGTACGTTTCACCTAGAGTGACCAAAATTTGAAGACATATGTAACAGCCCTCGAGGTACAAAAAACTCTTTTTGAACCATATGCTAAACCTAACAGGAAGTCTGCCATTTTGATTTACTTTGGAACATGTTGCCATTTTTTTGGCCATTTCATAGGGGTCTTATTTTAACGAACTCCTCCTACAGAGTTTATCCGATCATCTTCAAACTTGGTGTGATTCATCTTAAGATGTTGACGATGAAAAGTTATTGAAAGCTTTTTATTTCGTCGCACGCTGTTGTCGTGGCATGCACTGTTGGCAAAGGAAAAAAAAATCCTTCTTAATGCAGCGTTCCCAGTTGGACGAAGCAGCTCGAGCTACAAAAATTTGTAGACATATGTACACATTTGTCCACATATATATATTTACATATGCATGTAAAAAAATTATGTCAGGCTAAACTAAATGGTTGATTAGGCCCCACACATTTTCACCTTACCATACCCGGCCCTCTTTGCAAAAGGTTTGAACACTCCTGGCCTAAACCTAGGTGTATACTCAAACTATGCACGCACATAAAGCCTGGAACAAAATGTGTAATTTAGAGGGTTCTTGTTTTGTTTTTTGTATTTCTTATATTTCATGTCATTATACTTGACACTATTTTTACTACTCACTGAATCAGTTATAAGAACATTTAATTGATACAATCCAATCACATCCTAGAGAATCGAAAACACATTCAATCATGAGGTTGTTAAGACACATTTACTTCTGTAGCACTTAACCACAAACAAGTTGCGACATCCCCTGATCTAACCCTCCAACCGGGCAAGGAAAAACTTTCAGGGGTCATATTTTAACGAACCCCTCCTACAAAATTTATCCGACTGTCTTCAAACTTGGTGTGTTTCATCTTAAGATGTTTAAGATGCAAAGTAATCGAAAGTTTTTTATTTTGTAACACGCTGTTGCCATAGCAATGCATTGTTTGTCAAGTGCTGCTTTTTTTTTTTTATACACATGAAAACTCATGGAACTTTGCAAACACATCAGACTTGTCATGAACATGAATTTTCAGAGATTTATTGTGCAATTTGCAATAAATAGCGCCCTCTAGACCTTTTTATGAAGCATTTCCGATTGTATGATTATGCTAGACCTACAAAAAAGTATTATGTAGCCATTTGCCAAACCAAAGAGGAAGTCCGCTATTTTGATTTTATTTTGGGAATTATACATCATTTTTGGCCTTTTTCATTCAACTTTGCACAGACAAGGCATGGAAAAAACTAACATTTTAAATGGTCCTTGTTCCATGTAACAGTTGTCAAGTGCTGCTTTTTTTTTTTTTTTATACACATGAAAACTCATGAAACTTTGCAAACACATCAGACTTGTCATGAACATGAATTTTCAGAGATTTATTGCGCAATTTGCAATAAATAGCGCCCTCTAGACATTTTTATGAAGCATTTCCGATTGTATGATTATGCTAGACCTACAAAAAAGTATTATGTAGCCATTTGCCAAACCAAAGAGGAAGTCCGCTATTTTGATTTTATTTTGGGAATTATACATAATTTTTGGCCTTCTTCATTAAACTTTGCACAGACAAGGCATGGAAAAAACTAACATTTTAAATGGTCCTTGTTCCATGTAACAGTACCCCAACGTGCCAGTACCCTGACGTGCAAGTAACCCAACGTTGTGCTCAATAGCGCCCTCTATGCATTTTTATGGAGCATTTCCAATTGTATGATTCAAGCGATACACAACTAAAGATGACTTGACCTAGATTTGTGAAAACTGGGAGGCATACCTATTAGCTTAAGACCTACAAAAAGTATTCTGTAGCCGTATGCTAAACCTAAAAGGAAGTCCGCCATTTTGAATTTATTTTGGGAATTGCGCACCATATTTTGCGTTTTGATTAAACTTTGCACACACAAGGCTTGTCAAAAACATTTTAGATGGTCCTTGTCCTATTTGACAGTACCCCAACGTGCCAGTACCCCGACGTGCAAGTACCCCAACGTGGCACGCCTTTGCTGTAGCGATGCATTGTTTGCAAAGAATTTTTTTTTTTATATGATTCAGCTAGATGTGTGAATATTGGGAGGCATACCTATCAGCCGAATACCTCGACAAAGCATTCCATAGCAATGTGAACAAACACAAAAAGCATGGCAAAACATTTACAATTTAGACGGTTTCTTATGAAACAGTACCCTAACGTGCCAGTACCCCGACGTGCAAATACCCCAACGTGGCACGGGTTGCGAGGGCCCTTTATAGCTGCTCGCAGCTCTAGTTCTTTTTTTTCTTTGTTATTATTCTTTTCCGCAAACAATCACATTTTTGAGACACTAAACGTGAACGAAAACTCACCAAACTTTACACACACGTCAGGCCTGGCGAAAAATTTGATATTTTAAAGTCGCCGTAGGTGATAACAGAAAAATGGCTCCATAGCGCCACCTACATAGGTTAAACGGATCCCTGTCCCGCTACGATTGTCCGACGTCTATGAAAATTGTGTGGCACCTGTAGCACATCCCGATGAACAAAAACCTCTTTGATGTGTGTACCCTAAAATAGACAGAAAGTGAGGTATGATCATCTGAATGTCCAATTTTGGCCCAGTTTTGCACATTTACATGGATCATACTATTGCCCGCTTCTCCTACACGGTTAACCCGATTGACTTCAAACTTGGGCTGTACCATCTCAACACCTGGGACAACATCATGGTAAAAAATCAAAAAATTTTGACCTACTATATGACGGGGGTGAGGCATCAAATTTAGAGTTTCAAAACTCTTACTAAACGTAGTATTGCCGGTTGTACGTTTAACCTAGAGCTACGAAAATTGGTACACATATGTAACAGACTATGATCTACAAAAAAGTCTGTTGGTGCCATATGCTAAACCCAACAGGAAGTCCGCCAGAGGCGGGGCATCAAATTTTGCGTTTCAAAATTCTTACTTAAAGAAGCATTCCTGGCTGTACGTTTCACCTAGAGTTACCAAAATTTGAAGACATATGTAACAGCCCTCAAGGTACAAAAAACTCTTTTTGAACCATATGCTAAACCTAACAGGAGGTCCACCATTTTGATTTACTTTGGAACGTGTTGCCATTTTTTTGGCCATTTCATAGGGGTCTTATTTTAACGAACTCCTCCTACACTGTTTATCCGATCATCTTCAAACTTGGTGTGATTCATCTCAAGATGTTGAAGATGAAAAGTTATTGAAAGCTTTTCATTTCGTCGCACGCTGTTGTCGTGGCATGCACTTTTTGCAAAGGAAGAAAATCCTTCTTAATGAAGCATTCCCAGTTGTACAAAGCAGCTAGAGCTACGAAAATTTGTAGACATATGTAACAGCCCAAGATGGACAAAAAAGTCTCTTGGTGCCCTGTGCTAAACCCAACAGGAAGTCCCCCAGGGCCCGGGCATCACATTTTGAGCTAAAAAAAACTCCTCTTTGACAAAGCATGCCCGGCTGTACGTTTTACCGAGAGTTACCAAAATTTGAAGAGGTATGTAACAGCCCTCGAGGTACAAAAAACTTTTTTTGAACAATTTGCTAAACCTAACAGGAAGTCCGCCATTTTGATTTACTTTGGAACGCATTGCCATTTTTTTGGCCATTTCATAGGGGTCTTATTTTAACGAACCCCTCCTTCAGAGTTCATCCGATCATCTTCAAACTTGGTGTGATTCATCTTCAGATGTTGAAGATGAAAAGTTATTGAAAGCTTTTTATTTCGTCGCACGCTGTTGTCGTGGCATGCACTGTTTGCAAAGGAAAAAAATCCTTCTTAATGAAGCCTTCCCACTTGTACGAAGCAGCTAGAGCTACGAAAATTTGGATACATATGTAACAGCCCACAATGTAAAAAATAAGTCTTTGAGTGCCATGTGCTAAACCAAATAGGAAGTCCGCCATTTTGATTTACGTTGGGATTTGTAGCCATTTTTTGTGGCCTTTTTTAGGGGTAATATTTTAATGAACTCCTACAAAATTCATCCGACCGTCTTCAAACTTGGTGTCTTTCATCTTAAGATGTTTAAGATGCAATGTTATCGAAAGTTTTTTAGTTTGTCGCACGCTGTTGCCATGGCGATGCATTGTTTGCCAAGTAAAGTGCTGCTTTTTTTTTTTTTTTTATACACATGAAAACTCATGAAACTTTGCAAACACATCAGACTTGTCATGAACATGAATTTTCAGAGATTTATTGTGCAATTTGCAATAAATAGCGCCCTCTAGACATTTTTATGAAGCATTTCCGATTGTATGATTATGCTAGACCTACAAAAAAGTATTATGTAGCCATTTGCCAAACCAAAGAGGAAGTCCGCTATTTTGATTTTATTTTGGGAATTATACATCATTTTTGGCCTTTTTCATTAAACTTTGCACAGACAAGGCATGGAAAAAACTAACATTTTAAATGGTCCTTGTTCCATGTAACAGTACCCCAACGTGCCAGTACCCTGACGTGCAAGTAACCCAACGTTGTGCTCAATAGCGCCCTCTATGCATTTTTATGGAGCATTTCCAATTGTATGATTCAAGCGATACACAACTAAAGATGACTTGACCTAGATTTGTGAAAACTGGGAGGCATACCTATTAGCTTAAGACCTACAAAAAGTATTCTGTAGCCGTATGCTAAACCTAAAAGGAAGTCCGCCATTTTGAATTTATTTTGGGAATTGCGCACCATATTTTGCGTTTTGATTAAACTTTGCACACACAAGGCTTGTCAAAAACATTTTAGATGGTCCTTGTCCTATTTGACAGTACCCCAACGTGCCAGGACCCCGACGTGCAAGTACCCCAACGTGGCCCGGGTTGCGAGGGCCCTTTATAGCTGCTCGCAGCTCTAGTTCTTCTTTTTATTTGTTATTATTCTTTTCCGCAAACAATCACATTTTTGAGACACTAAACGTGAACGAAAACTCACCAAACTTTACACACACGTCAGGCCTGGCGAAAATTTTTATATTTTAAAGTCGCCATAGGTGATAACAGAAAAATGGCTCCATAGCGCCACCTACATAGGTTAAACAGATCCCTGGCCCGCTACGATTGTCCGACGGCTATGAAAATTGTGTGGCACCTGTAGCACATCCAGATGAACAAAAACCTCTTTGATGTGTGTACCCTAAAATAGACAGGAAGTGAGATATGAGTATTTAAATGTCCAATTTTGGCCAATTTTTGCACATTTACAGGGGTCATACTTTTGCCTGCTTCTCCTACACGGTTAATCCAATTGACTTCAAACTTGGGATGTACCATCTCAAGACCTGGGACAACACCATGGTAAAAAATCTAAAGTTTTCGACATACTATATGACGGCGGTGGGGCATCAAATTTAGAGTTTCAAAACTCTTACTAAACGTAGTATTGCCGGTTGTATGTTTAACCTAGAGCTACGAAAATTGGTACACATATGTAACAGACTATGACCTACAAAAAAGTCTGTTGGTGCCATATGCTAAACCCAACAGGAAGTCCGCCAGAGGCGGGGCATCAAATTTTGAGTTTCAAAATTCTTACTTAATGAAGCATTCCCGGCTGTACGTTTCACCTAGAGTTACCAAAATTTAAAGACATATGTAACAGCCCTCAAGGTACAAAAAACTCTTTTTGAACCATATGCTAAACCTAACAGAAAGTCCACCATTTTGATTTACTTTGGAACGTGTTCCCATTTTTTTGGCCATTTCATAGGGGTCCTATTTTAATGAACTCCTCTTACAGAGTTTATCCGATCATCTTCAAACTTGGTGTGATTCATCTTAAAATGTTGAAGATGAAAAGTTATTGAAAGCTTTTTATTTCGCTGCACGCTGTTGTCGTGGCATGCACTTGTTTGCAAAGGCAAAAAATTCTTCTTAATGAAGAATTCTCAGTTGTACGAAGCAGCTAGAGCTACGAAAATTTGTAGACATATGTAACAGCCCACGATGTACAAAAAAGTCTCTTGCTGCTTTGTGCTAAACCCAACAGGAAGTCCCGCAAGGGCCGGGCATCACTTTTTGAGCTAAAAAACTCCTCTTTAACGAAGCATTCCCGGTTGTACCTTTCACCTAGCGCTATGATAATTTGGAGGCATACATAAGAGCCCACGATGTACAAAAAAGTCTTTTAGAACCATATGCTAAGCCAAACAGGAAGTCCGGCATTTTGATTTACTTTGCTATTTGTAGCCATTTTTTGGGGGCCTTTTATAGGCCTCATATTTTCTACAAAACTTATCAGATTGTCTTCATTCTTTGGCATGTTTCATCTGAAGTATTGCCGGTTATACGTTTAATCTAGAGCTACGAAAATTGGTACACATATGTAACAGACTATGATCTACAAAAAAGCCTGTTGGTGCCATATGCTAAACCTAACAGGAAGTCCGCCAGAGGCAGGGCATCAAATTTTGCATTTCAAAATTTTTACTTAATGAAGCATTTCCGGCTGTACGTTTCACCTAGAGTGACCAAAATTTGAAGACATATGTAACAGCCCTCGAGGTACAAAAAACTCTTTTTGAACCATATGCTAAACCTAACAGGAAGTCTGCCATTTTGATTTACTTTGGAACATGTTGCCATTTTTTTGGCCATTTCATAGGGGTCTTATTTTAACGAACTCCTCCTACAGAGTTTATCCGATCATCTTCAAACTTGGTGTGATTCATCTTAAGATGTTGACGATGAAAAGTTATTGAAAGCTTTTTATTTCGTCGCACGCTGTTGTCGTGGCATGCACTGTTGGCAAAGGAAAAAAAAATCCTTCTTAATGCAGCGTTCCCAGTTGGACGAAGCAGCTCGAGCTACAAAAATTTGTAGACATATGTACACATTTGTCCACATATATATATTTACATATGCATGTAAAAAAATTATGTCAGGCTAAACTAAATGGTTGATTAGGCCCCACACATTTTCACCTTACCATACCCGGCCCTCTTTGCAAAAGGTTTGAACACTCCTGGCCTAAACCTAGGTGTATACTCAAACTATGCACGCACATAAAGCCTGGAACAAAATGTGTAATTTAGAGGGTTCTTGTTTTGTTTTTTGTATTCCTTATATTTCATGTCATTATACTTGACACTATTTTTACTACTCACTGAATCAGTTATAAGAACATTTAATTGATACAATCCAATCACATCCTAGAGAATCGAAAACACATTCAATCATGAGGTTGTTAAGACACATTTACTTCTGTAGCACTTAACCACAAACAAGTTGCGACATCCCCTGATCTAACCCTCCAACCGGGCAAGGAAAAACTTTCAGGGGTCATATTTTAACGAACCCCTCCTACAAAATTTATCCGACTGTCTTCAAACTTGGTGTGTTTCATCTTAAGATGTTTAAGATGCAAAGTAATCGAAAGTTTTTTATTTTGTAACACGCTGTTGCCATAGCAATGCATTGTTTGTCAAGTGCTGCTTTTTTTTTTTTATACACATGAAAACTCATGGAACTTTGCAAACACATCAGACTTGTCATGAACATGAATTTTCAGAGATTTATTGTGCAATTTGCAATAAATAGCGCCCTCTAGACCTTTTTATGAAGCATTTCCGATTGTATGATTATGCTAGACCTACAAAAAAGTATTATGTAGCCATTTGCCAAACCAAAGAGGAAGTCCGCTATTTTGATTTTATTTTGGGAATTATACATCATTTTTGGCCTTTTTCATTCAACTTTGCACAGACAAGGCATGGAAAAAACTAACATTTTAAATGGTCCTTGTTCCATGTAACAGTTGTCAAGTGCTGCTTTTTTTTTTTTTTTATACACATGAAAACTCATGAAACTTTGCAAACACATCAGACTTGTCATGAACATGAATTTTCAGAGATTTATTGCGCAATTTGCAATAAATAGCGCCCTCTAGACATTTTTATGAAGCATTTCCGATTGTATGATTATGCTAGACCTACAAAAAAGTATTATGTAGCCATTTGCCAAACCAAAGAGGAAGTCCGCTATTTTGATTTTATTTTGGGAATTATACATAATTTTTGGCCTTCTTCATTAAACTTTGCACAGACAAGGCATGGAAAAAACTAACATTTTAAATGGTCCTTGTTCCATGTAACAGTACCCCAACGTGCCAGTACCCTGACGTGCAAGTAACCCAACGTTGTGCTCAATAGCGCCCTCTATGCATTTTTATGGAGCATTTCCAATTGTATGATTCAAGCGATACACAACTAAAGATGACTTGACCTAGATTTGTGAAAACTGGGAGGCATACCTATTAGCTTAAGACCTACAAAAAGTATTCTGTAGCCGTATGCTAAACCTAAAAGGAAGTCCGCCATTTTGAATTTATTTTGGGAATTGCGCACCATATTTTGCGTTTTGATTAAACTTTGCACACACAAGGCTTGTCAAAAACATTTTAGATGGTCCTTGTCCTATTTGACAGTACCCCAACGTGCCAGTACCCCGACGTGCAAGTACCCCAACGTGGCACGCCTTTGCTGTAGCGATGCATTGTTTGCAAAGAATTTTTTTTTTTATATGATTCAGCTAGATGTGTGAATATTGGGAGGCATACCTATCAGCCGAATACCTCGACAAAGCATTCCATAGCAATGTGAACAAACACAAAAAGCATGGCAAAACATTTACAATTTAGACGGTTTCTTATGAAACAGTACCCTAACGTGCCAGTACCCCGACGTGCAAATACCCCAACGTGGCACGGGTTGCGAGGGCCCTTTATAGCTGCTCGCAGCTCTAGTTCTTTTTTTTCTTTGTTATTATTCTTTTCCGCAAACAATCACATTTTTGAGACACTAAACGTGAACGAAAACTCACCAAACTTTACACACACGTCAGGCCTGGCGAAAAATTTGATATTTTAAAGTCGCCGTAGGTGATAACAGAAAAATGGCTCCATAGCGCCACCTACATAGGTTAAACGGATCCCTGTCCCGCTACGATTGTCCGACGTCTATGAAAATTGTGTGGCACCTGTAGCACATCCCGATGAACAAAAACCTCTTTGATGTGTGTACCCTAAAATAGACAGAAAGTGAGGTATGATCATCTGAATGTCCAATTTTGGCCCAGTTTTGCACATTTACATGGATCATACTATTGCCCGCTTCTCCTACACGGTTAACCCGATTGACTTCAAACTTGGGCTGTACCATCTCAACACCTGGGACAACATCATGGTAAAAAATCAAAAAATTTTGACCTACTATATGACGGGGGTGAGGCATCAAATTTAGAGTTTCAAAACTCTTACTAAACGTAGTATTGCCGGTTGTACGTTTAACCTAGAGCTACGAAAATTGGTACACATATGTAACAGACTATGATCTACAAAAAAGTCTGTTGGTGCCATATGCTAAACCCAACAGGAAGTCCGCCAGAGGCGGGGCATCAAATTTTGCGTTTCAAAATTCTTACTTAAAGAAGCATTCCTGGCTGTACGTTTCACCTAGAGTTACCAAAATTTGAAGACATATGTAACAGCCCTCAAGGTACAAAAAACTCTTTTTGAACCATATGCTAAACCTAACAGGAGGTCCACCATTTTGATTTACTTTGGAACGTGTTGCCATTTTTTTGGCCATTTCATAGGGGTCTTATTTTAACGAACTCCTCCTACACTGTTTATCCGATCATCTTCAAACTTGGTGTGATTCATCTCAAGATGTTGAAGATGAAAAGTTATTGAAAGCTTTTCATTTCGTCGCACGCTGTTGTCGTGGCATGCACTTTTTGCAAAGGAAGAAAATCCTTCTTAATGAAGCATTCCCAGTTGTACAAAGCAGCTAGAGCTACGAAAATTTGTAGACATATGTAACAGCCCAAGATGGACAAAAAAGTCTCTTGGTGCCCTGTGCTAAACCCAACAGGAAGTCCCCCAGGGCCCGGGCATCACATTTTGAGCTAAAAAAACTCCTCTTTGACAAAGCATGCCCGGCTGTACGTTTTACCGAGAGTTACCAAAATTTGAAGAGGTATGTAACAGCCCTCGAGGTACAAAAAACTGTTTTTGAACAATTTGCTAAACCTAACAGGAAGTCCGCCATTTTGATTTACTTTGGAACGCATTGCCATTTTTTTGGCCATTTCATAGGGGTCTTATTTTAACGAACCCCTCCTTCAGAGTTCATCCGATCATCTTCAAACTTGGTGTGATTCATCTTCAGATGTTGAAGATGAAAAGTTATTGAAAGCTTTTTATTTCGTCGCACGCTGTTGTCGTGGCATGCACTGTTTGCAAAGGAAAAAAATCCTTCTTAATGAAGCCTTCCCACTTGTACGAAGCAGCTAGAGCTACGAAAATTTGGATACATATGTAACAGCCCACAATGTAAAAAAAAGTCTTTGAGTGCCATGTGCTAAACCAAATAGGAAGTCCGCCATTTTGATTTACGTTGGGATTTGTAGCCATTTTTTGTGGCCTTTTTTAGGGGTAATATTTTAATGAACTCCTACAAAATTCATCCGACCGTCTTCAAACTTGGTGTCTTTCATCTTAAGATGTTTAAGATGCAATGTTATCGAAAGTTTTTTAGTTTGTCGCACGCTGTTGCCATGGCGATGCATTGTTTGCCAAGTAAAGTGCTCCTTTTTTTTTTTTTGTCTATACGTGTGAAAACTCATGAAACTTTTCACACACATCAGACTTGTAATGACCATGAATTTTTAGAGATTTCTTGTGCAATTTGCAATAAATCACGCCCTCTAGACATTTTTACGGAGCATTTCCGATTGTATGATTCAAGCGATACACAACTAAAGATGACTTGACCTAGATTTGTGAAAACTGGGAGGCATACCTATTAGCTTAAGACCTACAAAAAGTATTCTGTAGCCGTATGCTAAACCTAAAAGGAAGTTCGCCATTTTGAATTTATTTTGGGAATTGCACACCATATTTTGCGTTTTGATTAAACTTTGCACACACAAGGCTTGTCAAAAACATTTTAGATGGTCCTTGTCCTATTTGACAGTACCCCAACGTGCCAGTACCCCGACGTGCAAGTACCCCAACGTGGCCCGGGTTGCGAGGGCCCTTTATAGCTGCTCGCAGCTCTAGTTATTAGGGCCCGAGCAGCGACCGCTGCGAGGTCCCTATTGTTTTTGTAAAAATTATTATTAGGGCCCGAGCAGCGACCGCTGCGAGGTCCCTATTGTTTTTGTAAAAATTATTATTATTATTATTATTATTATTATTATTATTATTAGGGCCCGAGCAGCGACTGCTGCGAGGTCCCTATTGTTTTTGTACAAATTATTATTATTAGGGCCCGAGCAGCGACCGCTGCGAGGTCCCTATTGTTTTTGTAAAAATTATTCTTCTTCTTCTTCTTCTTCTTCTTTATTCTCCGCAAACGATCCCGATTACGGGGACCTAAACATTCACGAAAACTCACCGAACTTTGCACACTCCTCAGGCCCGGCGAAAAATTTGATATTATGAAGTCGTCATAACAACGCGACTCTATAGCGCCCCCTAGCGTAGAAAAATAAAAGCCAAGCCCGGCACGTTTGAGCTGGAGCAACGAAAATTGGCAGGCACGTGTAGCACCCCGAGATGCACAAAAAAAGTCTATTGGGACCATGTAGCTAAAATGTACAGGAAATGAGCTATGAATTTTTTAATGTCCAATTTTGGCCTATTTTGGCACATTCACTGTGGTCATGCTTTTTCCCCCTCTGCAAACATTTTTCATCCAATTAACTTCAAACTTGGCATTTATCATCTCAAGACGTGAGAGAACAACTGGGCAAAAAGTCTTGCCTTTTCGAAATACTATATGATGGGGGCGGGGCATCAAATATTGCCTTTAAAATTTCATTTGTCCAGAAAGAGCAAATGCTTAATAACTCCCATGTTCAAGCTCCAAAAAATCTCAAACTTCTCAGGCAATGTAATAGTCACGGCCTGAAAACATCTATATGATAAAATTCTGTTATACATATAGCGCCACCTAGTGGTAACAATAAATGTCATACTTTACGTTTTTAGCTACTGCGCTGAGCTCGTTGAAGGGATCCAGTTGAAAATTGGTCAGAAAAGCCTTAAGATGTTGATCATGCCCAACACCGAATATTGTAACTTTTCGCCAAAGGGCGTGGCCGCTATGGTGCCGCAAAGTCTAAAGATTTTTCGTGACAATAAAAGCTGCATTAACTTGACCGAGATGATCCTATCTTCTCAAAATTTCACACATTTGATGAGAGTCCAGCCCTAAAGACATCTATGAACTTATATTTAATCTTACTGATAGCGCCACCCAGTGGCAATTTTTTTTCTTACGAATTTTCTTCTACGTTTTTCTCCAAACACGTTAACTGGACCTACCTCATATTTGCTCAGATGAGGGATTCGGCCTTCATGATGTCACAACACGAAGTTTGTGAGTTTTCGCGAATCGCTGTGGGCGTGGCTAAGCACTGTTCGCCAAGAAAACAACGCCAGTTTTGAGGGTCTAAACATGCGCAGAAACTCATGAAACTTGGCACACACATCTGGCCTGGTAAAATGAACAATATTTTATTGTTGATTGTGCTATTTTTACAAAAATGACTCAATAGCGCCCCCTAGAAATTTTTAACGAAGCAGCCCCGATTGTACGTTTAAGCAAGATCTACGAAAATTTTTACGTGTATGAGGGAGCCAAAGACCTACAAAAAAGTCTCTTGGACCCATATGCTAAAATGAACAGGAAGTGAGCTACGAATTTTTGAATGTCCCATTTTTTACGATTTTTGCACATTTTCAGAGGGCATACTTTTGCCCACTTCTCCTACACGTTTTATCCGACTGACTTATGACTTGACCTGGACCATGCCAAGACCTGAGCCAACAACAGACGGAAAAATCTTGACTTTTGGAAATACTATATGATGAGGGCGGGGCATCAAAATTTGTGTTTCGCACTGAAAAAGGATATGCTTAATAACTCCCCGATACATGCTCCAAAAAATCCCAAACTTGACATGTATGTTTATCGTCAAGGCCTGAAGGTATCTCTATGACAACATTCAGTTATATATGCAGCGCCACCTAGCCCTTGAGGCATGAAAAAAAAATACCCCACTTACGGTATTTTGTACAAAAAATGTAAACTCATTCTAAGTGTGATAACTAAGTCATTTAGGAATATTCTTTTACCTTCCACCACTCAAAATATTCACTGGCATCAGACCTAACCAAACATACATATTTTTGTTACTTAGTTTTATGTATTTTTGATAGCCTCTATGGACATTAAAAGCAATATCGTGAATGAAGGCTATGCTTAATAACTCCCAGGTACATGCTCCAAAAAATCCCATATTTGAAATGTATATTTAGAGTCAAGGCCTGAAGGTATCTCTATGACAAAATTCAGTTATAAATACAGCGCCACCTAGTCCTTGAGGCATAAAAAAAATGCCTCACTTACGGTATTTTTGCAAAAATTGTAAACTCATTGTAAGTGTGATAACTAAGTCATTTATGAATATTCTTTTACTTTCCACCGCTCAATATGTTCACTGGTATCAGACCGATCCAAACATACGTATTTTTTATTTAGTTTTTTTTTTTTTTTTTATCGCCTCTGTAGCGATAATTGGGTCGTCTTTTGGACGAATTAATAATCTGGACGTTACAGAGGTAAATTGTATTTACCTCAATAACCTCTGGGGCACCACGTTTGTTTTGCTTTGTATTAACAGGAGCAAACAACGACCAAAATCCTTCTTTCATCAGTCATTGATAATCTAAAGTCGCCACACTCGATATTCAGTGGTTCGTTGTACTAACAAAAGAATAATAATCCACTCGGAAACACAGATGACTTAGGCGGAATACAGTTCATAAAACATGCATTTATTCACGATTGCTACACTACAGAATCAAAATACTGCCTAACTATTCTACCGTCAGAAGAAAATAAATAAAATAAAGCGAATGAAAATAAGGAAGGAATGCGAATGAGTAAAGAAACAGGGAAAAGAGAAAATTTGACCTGCCAGATTTGTGAGGTTTCAAACGTAAGTGGCACACAGTGGATACGCCGAGGTAGAAATCAAGCGCACTTACGAGCCTTAGAGTTGCGTAGCAACAAACAGAAGTGGCGGCCTTTTTGACAAGGGGAAAAAAATAGTCAATGTTCGTTGAAAAAGGCAAGAAAAAAAATAAAAAGAAAAATTATTCCACAGGTGAGCACGGGGAAGCCGCAAAGGGGCCTGGCGTCGTTGCGCGGCTCGTGCCTTGATTGGTCGGCGATCCGGCGAGGTTGATCCTCGCCGAGGTTGGTTCTGCTGGGCAGCTGTCCGAGCTCAGGTGTTGCAGCTCGGTCAGTACGCGCCTGCGTACGGGGAAGGCCAGCCGTTGGAGGTGAGCTAGCACCGCGGCGGGGCACCACCGACTAGCAGTTGAGGTGCTGAGCGGCTGAGGTGCGCAACCTTGAGTCCGGGGTACGTTGCAAGTGTACCCCGGGGCCGCGAAGGTCGGGCGGGTAAGCACCGATAGTGGAACAAAAAAAAAATAAACAAAAAAACAAAAGAGTCTTTAGTCAGCGTTGCAGTTTGCACTTGCTTTGGCGTGGCGTGGCGCGAGGATCCGATCTCGTTAACGGATCCTGCCAGGAAAGAAAAAGCCACGTGGTTTGCAAGTTTCTTAGACAAAAGAGTTCGAGCAGCCTGGCTGGCCCACTTGCAAGTCGGGCCAGAGTTTTTGGAAGAGGCTTGTGAGAGCAGGAACAGGCAAGAGAGCAGGAGGGCAAAAAAAGAAGAGAGAACGGGCAGTGGTCTGCTCGTGTTTTTATAGTCTCTGGGTGGGGCGAGCAGGTGAAGGCACACCCTTCTGTTCGCTCGCGCAGACTCTCAGAGGAAAATTATTAAAAAGATTAATAATTTGGCATTAAATTTGGTCAGTCTGGCAAATCAGTTTTCCCACACAACCCGTTTAACACACATTGTAATTAATGCATCATAAACTAACTTGTGAGGTAACTTCTACTTGTCTAATCTGACTGAACTGAGAGACATTGATTATCTTTCATTCTTTATGGAGTACACATGAAATAGGATGTTCATACACACAAAGATATAACATGAATCATTCGTAGTTCAGTTGTCTGTCAAGAATTATCATGATATAAATGTGTAAAATGCGGTTACTTATGTGAATTGTCACTAAGGATAGTTCCAAGTTTCGCCACTTGGAGGTGTTGTTGCTCCATCTAGACGTTCCAGGAAGGGCGAGGCGCCAGAGTATCCTTTTGTGATTGATAAGAAGTCATGAACATTCCTTTGATCGGTCATTTGTGTATTCCAAACCATTGGAGCCATTTGTTCGGGCTCCGAGCAGACTGCTGGAAATACACTCCTTCGGCAGACGCATAAATTCCTTTGTCACCTGGTCTGGCTTCAAAAGAGTTTTGTTGGTGGCTGGGTAGCCACCTGCCAAGCTGACCAGGCTTGGATCCTGTCTGGGCAGTGGAATATTCATGCACTGCAGAGAATTTGCTTTAGGAGAAGCAAACTTAAAAAAAAATTAGAGGGTGAAATGGACCTAGGCAATAGTTGTTACAGACCCCCCTTCGTCAAGCGGGATGAATCTTCAGGATGTCCAGGTTGGCGGGTCCAGATGATGCGTGGCCAGGGTCCAGGCCACGGTCAGACGGCCGGAGTCCCACTCACGCTCTGCTGCAACACTCAAGACATACCACTGGTGCCACTTTTCCCTAACCTCTGCCTGGTTATGTGTATGCAGGGTACGTCTGTGTGTTTTCAATGTGTCTCTATGTGTATTCAGTTAACAGTGTGTCTAACTTGGTACTGTGTCAGCTAACTGAGGGACTCGGGTCCCAAAACAGGCGCGGGCCTGGGAAAGACGCAAGACGCGAAATTCCAAACAAAAGAAAAGGAAGAAAACTTTTCCTAAGGCTATAAGGCTAGTATCATATTATGAGTAACTAGGGGAAACGAACAGCAAATTAAAGAAAAGAGAGAGAGAACGAGAAAAGAGGCTGTCGCCTTCTAAAACTCAAAAACCCGGGACTATACTCAGGCCATAACTCTCTTATAAAGACGGGGAGGTTGTCTCAGGCACCTGCGTGTCGGTGCAAATCTCCACCCCTGGGGGTGTTCGTCAAAAAAAAAAAGTCTTAGGTCGGTTAGCGCGACACTATCGTTGCTAGGTACTTAGCTATCGCGTCTTCCTATGGCGTAATTAAACACCCAAAAAGTCGTGCGTTATCCAAGAATAACTGAAGGGAAAAGGGAAAGAAAGGGAGGAGGGGAGAAAAGGGAGCAAAAGGAAGGAAAAAAAAAATCAGAGTATCCTTGGCAGTTGCGCTAGACTAAGGGAAGGAAGGCAAAGGGGCTTAGTTAGATTAGCTAGACTCACTAACGCTTTAAAAAGAGTACTCTGACCTGCTTTTGAAGGCCTTAAGTACGGGGGAGCTTTTCATGGCTAGCAAAAACTGATTTCACGCAGCATACCATTCATAAGTATCATAACACCTTGAGTGTACATAATCTTTTGAATTTGAGTTGCAAATCATTTTGTAGTTGTCTAGTCTAGTTCTGCATAATGCTATCGGTGTTACAGCTAGGACCGTATCCTTAAGTGTTGCACCAAGCGTCTGCAAATAAGTAGCAAAACACAGTATGCTAACCTCTCGCAATCAACAAAGACAAGCGGATTAGCGTCGCTCGGTATGGTATCACTGAGGGGTTCGGTAGGTGCAGCGGGGTGTTGACCCCCCTTTTGCACGTGTGATACTTTCAAACATCGTAGTCAGCGAGGTCGGTCGGCGGAATTTGGCACGTCTGTCGAAGGTGGCGGTTGGGTCGCTGACTCGGAGTCGGCTGGTGACCCCCCTTTGTCAGTTCCGCACGTATGCTGGTCCTGAGATTCGCTCGATCGCGTTCTCAGACGTTCAAACCCGCAGTGACTTTTGATCTGGTTTCGGTGGACCCATCTCAGTTGGTCCCCCTGACGTCCTTTATTCATCCTAATTTGATAGGCGACGGGTGACAGTTTGTCGACGATTTCATGTGGTCCTGACCACCGGGGAAGAAATTTTCGGGCGATGCCCCTCTGGGCACGCGGAGTATTAGCATTTGGTTGCGCGAACAAGTAATACCATACTCGATCACCTATTTCAAACTCGGTTTGTGAGGCTTTCCTATCGTAGTAGGTTTTCTGACCTTCTGCACTTTGCTTAAGCCGTTGTTGGGCAAATGCAAACGTGGCTCGGAGGTGGGCTTGCAAGTCCTCCACGTACTGGGAGGCCGTGTATGCCGTGGCTAGGTTTGTTTCGCCTGGCTGGTACATCAGGTGCAGGGGGAGCGTCATTCGCCGTCCGGTCATCATTTCAAAAGGGGCCACCCCTGTGGATTCGTGAGGGGTGGCTCGAATTGCCATGAGGATCAGTGGGAGTCGGGTGTCCCAGTCCCGATGGTTGGAAACAACAAACTTTTTCAGCAAATTTACCACGGTGCGATTAGTCCGCTCCACCTGTCCTGATGACTGCGGGTGATGGCTAATATGCAACTGGGCCTTGATTCCGAGCATTTGCCAAAGTTGTTGCATCACCTCGGCTGTGAAGTGGGTTCCCCTGTCTGAGTTAACCCGTGAGGGCAACCCAAAACGGGAGAACACGTGGTTCATCAGCAGGCATGCAGTGGTGTGTGCGGTGTCGTTTGGAGCAGGCAGGCATTCTACCCACTTGGTGAACGCGCAAACTACTGTAAGAAAGTATTTGTTCCCTCTCAGAGATCTGACCAGTGGTCCCACCCAATCAATTTGGAGATCAGACCATGGGAAGTTGACTCCTTTCTGTTGGAGTGGTGCTCGGTGACTCGGGTTTGCTGGCTGAAACTGGCAGCAAACCAGGCATCCTTTGATGTAGGTTGCTACATCATTATGCATGCGCGGCCAGTATGCCACCTGTTGTAGTGCGGTGACAGTGGCCTTGAATCCGCGGTGGCCTGCATAAGGCGCGTCGTGGGCGTATGTTAGCAAGACCCCCCTTTGGCTCCGTGGAACCACCAACCGCAGGGCAGGCGGAGACGCGGAGTCATAAACCAGAAGGCCTTTAACGAGACGCAGCCTTTGCAGCACGGAGAGCAAGTCTTTGAGGTCGCTGTCGTCACTCAACGCGTCAGGCGACACGGGGTTGGCGACAGGATCAGAAAGGTGCTGAATTATTTTGAAAAGCGCGGGGTCGCCGGCCTGTTGGGCGACCAAGTCGGAGGTTCGGACGGGCGGTACGCACGCCACGGGCCCCGTAGGGGTCCGTGTGGGGGCGTCGCGAGACTCAGCGGCGGCCGCAGCGCGGCGGCGCGTGAGAACGTGGACCTCCAGGGTGGGCTGGGTGGGCAGCCAAGCTGTATCAAATGTCCAAGGAGTCCCGTTGAGGGCCCCTTGTTTGGCTAACGTGTCCGTTAGGTCGTTAAAATGTTTGTCAGGTCCTGGGACTTTTGAGTGTCCCCGGACCTTTTTCCAATAGACATGCATATCATTGGAGGAAACCAAATGGTCGCATGTCAAAATGAGGTCGCGGTGTTTAACGGGTTTCTTCGCTGACGTAAGGAAACCATTTCGACGCCACACCGGTAGATGACAGGTGAAGGCGAGGCGGGCATAGTTTGAGTCAGTGCAGATAACCAGCACCGTGACACCGTGTTCAACTGCTAATTTGAGTGTAATCAGGATGCCAGCGATTTCCGCATATTGAGAAGAGTGGGGGCCCAATTGGAATAGCAGTGGTTTGCACGGTGTGTCGTCGACCCAAGCGATGCCCACCCCAGCCTGCAGCTGGGTTTGGTGGTGGTAAGAGCAGCCATCCACGTAAGCTGTAGGCATGTCTTTGCAGACTTGTTCCTCAAAATAGCGGTGACGCGTGAATTCCGGCATCGGTGCCACGGCGACGTCTGTCGGCGGGGTCGGGGAAGTTGACACACAGTTCTGGCAAATCGCTAGATCGGTACCCAGCGGTAACTTTGCGTTTTTCGCGTACCGGACTCGAACATCGTAACTTTGTAACGCCATAAGCCAGCCGGCAATGCGCGCGTTCGTTACGACACCGTCTCGAATGCGTTGGTTGTTAAGAAAAGTAACCGGATGATGGTTAGTATCAATCGTTACTTTTTGACATCCAATGTAGTTTGAGAAATGTTTGATTGCCCATACTGTGGAAAGCAGGGCTTTTTCGCAGTCGGAGTATTTCAACTCAGGGCCGTTCAACGTTTTACTGGCGTACGCCACGACGCGTTTATCCTGGTCGTACATTTGGTATAGACCCGCACTCAAACAATGGTCGGAGAATCCTGCTTCCAAGAAAAATTCCTTGTTGCTATCGGGGTACGCGAGACAGGGAGCGGAGCCCAGCTTTTGTTTTAGCATATTCATCGCGTTGTTTTGTTCGTCACCCCAATCGAAGGGCGTGTCTTTCTTCAGCAGGTTAGTAAGAGGGCGTGCTATGTCAGCAAAGTGTTCAATGAACTGGCGCGAATAGTTGCACACGCCAAGGAAGCTGCGCAATTTTGACACATCGGTGGGGGTTTTGATGTCAAGAAGGCCTTGAATACGGCTGGATTGTGGTTCAATCCCGTTCGGCCCAACCAAGATCCCCACGTAGTTGACCTTCGTGCGACACCACTGACCTTTCAGGAGGGACAGTTTGGCACCTGCAGAAGACAGCTGTCCAAGAACGTGGTCGATTTCCATCAAATGGTCATCCAAAGAGGAGCTCCTCATCATAATGTCATCGACATAAATGAGGTTGCCCCTGGCGGCGGCATCAGGGCACGCCTTGTTGAGGAAGATGTTAAATTCGGCTGGCGAGTTGGCGTAGCCGAATGGACACCGGTTGAAAGTATACTGTTTGTTGCCAAAGGTGAATGCCAACTTGTATTGATCCCTGGGATCTACGGGGATCGTCCAGAACCCCGAAGCCACATCGATGGTGGTGAAGAATTTGGCATCTCGAACCTTGGGAAGTTCCTGTTCAAGTTGTGTCATGGGCCATCGCGAAAGAGGAACCTGTTGGTTCAGTTTGCGATAGTCAATGGTTGGTCTCCATGTACCGTTTGGCTTCAAGACTGGCCACAATGGAGCCGAATAGGTGCTGTTACAGGGGCGAATGATGCCCTTTTCCAGCATGGCGTCGATAGTCTTCTGTACTGGTTCGTAAGAAGCTATCGGAATCTTGTACTGGCGCACGAAAGTTGGAGGAGCGCCGGGCTGAGTCGGGATGCGGACTACATGTGGTGCCGTCAACCCGCAATCCAAGGAGTCCTTGGCAAAAGACGGTGTGTATTTCATTAACACGGTGCGCAAACGTTCGCGGTCCTGTTCGGACCGGAGCGCGTCGGCGCGGTGCAGAACTTCTTGGAGGTGCTCCTCGAACTCTGGGTACGGTTGAAGGTCCCCATTTGGAGTCGTGGTTGGTTGAGGTTTCTCTGGGTTTCCAGAGGGAATGCTCGAGGGCGTTGGAGGCAACGCGCTCAAGGCATAAATCACCAGTTGTTGGTCTGTCCCCAGGTCCACCCGGACGATGTCTTCATCGTTGGTGGGACCGGCAGGGTTGACCGTAACAAGCTGAGATGGCCTGGTGAGTCTTCGGCCACCGGTGTCTTCAGTCAAGAACAAGTCCGATAGGATGTGTCCAACCACAGGCACCGTTAGAGTGAAGTCGTGGAAGTCGGGACGGATGAGCAGGCCCAGACGGGTCGCTTTTGGTATGCGAACGTCGTACGAAAGGGGGTTGTGAACCAAGATCAGAGTGGTGAGAGAGGCGTCCACGATGGGCGTGGCCTCCAAGAGTAACGACAGGTTCATGAATTCCGATGAAGGTTGAAAGAAAGCGGAGCGAGCATTCAAGACCTGGTTAGCTCGTGCCACCAAGCGAACCGGAATGTTGATCGTGGTCGCCGGAGCGATCACTTCATCCTCGTTTAAGACTTCGCAAGCATCTGGGATGGTCTGTCCGGACTTCATGTTTGGAAGACTGGGAACACAAGCTAGAGGTTCCGAGTTGGTGAGGGACCAAAGCACGTTGTTGATGGTGTCCACATGGACGGCAAGACGAACAAGCAAATCTGCACCCACAAAAAGGGTGTGAGGCGCGTCCGGGACAACCAAGAAGTAGTGGGTCAGTGAGTGCTGCTTCCACTGAAGGTTTAAGGCGCACACGCCCACTGCAGTTATTGTAAGAGGAGGTTCCGTGTTCAACGGAAACCGGCAAGACTTGGAGACGAAAAGCATGTTCGGGTCGAGATCTCGCAAGTTGTCAGCGAATGCTGCAGAAATGGCTGATTTGTCAGCCCACAAGGCGAGGACAGCGTCAAGAACAGGTGCACCTTGCACGTGGACACCTCCGATGATGCGCGGGGCGTACCCTGCATTAGGTGGGGGTGGGTCAAGGTCACAAAGAAAGGTGTCGTGGCTTCTCAGCCGGTCCTTTGTCGGGGACGCGAGGGGTCCTGCCTTGGACTGTGTCGTGTCCCAGCTTTCTGTGGGGGCGTCTGCTTCCCCGTGGGGTGGCTGCGCCCGAGTCACAGTGCAGAGCTGAGCCTGGTCAGGGCCCGAAGGAAATGTCGGCAGGGCCTGCCGCACCTGGGCCCAAATCTGGAGTCTCTGGTAGTCTATGATGGGTTGGAAGCGGAACAACAGGTCTTGGCCAATAAGGAGGGGGACTGACTCAATGGGTCCCACATAGACTGGATGAATGAATTCCATGGGGCCAATGGACCAGTGTACCATCGCGACAGATTCCAGCTTTGTGTTAGTAGGTGAGAAAGCGCTAACGGTGAGTGGGCACCGCCGTAGGCGCGGAGTTGTTCGAACACCGTGTTGGACATCACCGTGATGTCCGCGGCGGGATCTACAAGGGCTTCGTAGGTTAGAGCTCGCTCCAGGGTGACGCTCAGATAGAATTTACGAGCCATCCCCCTGGTGGTGAGGTCACCTAAAAGCTGTTGGAACGGTCTCACGTCATCGGTTGATCGCGATACATGCGGGTCTGCTGTATTTGGATCAGCCTGCAGTACCAATATTGTTGAGTCAGAAGGCAGTTTAGTAGGTGTCTGAGTGTCGGCTACTGGAGGCCCCTCTGGTGACCTCTGCTGGTGGGTCACTTCAGTGGGCATCCGGCCGTCGGTTAGTCATAAAGGCGGGTCTTTTGACGAGTCTTTTGACAATTTCAGGAGTGCCTTCAATATGCCGCTGGCAACTGCGTGGTGGTCAGTCTCGGAGTCGGCTTGGCGGTTCCGGGACTCGCGGCAGGAATCGGTTGCTGGTACGCGTTCGACTTTATCACGTTTTGGATGATAGCGCGAATCGGGCTTTCCTTTAGCAACTTTGGAGCGCCGGCGGTCGTCAGCTTGCTTTTCTCCGTCCGCTTTCTCGTCACGCGAGTAGTCGGTTTTGGAGCGCGGTTTCCGGTTTCGCGGGGCGCGGGACTGTTTTGACTTTTTGGATTTAGTCTGGTCTTCCCTCGGAGCAAAGGAGCAAGCTCCCTCCAGCTCTGAAGGAGGACCCACGTCCACTTTATAAATTCCTGCGTCGCCTGCCTTGGGGGCGGATAATTTTAGCTTTGCATAGCCCCTAGCTGCTAAGTCACGTAGCTGCGAGCTATTCAGTGTCTCAGGACACAAAGCCAGTCCCAAATAGTGGTTAAGGTTTTGTTGGAGGTTTCGGACAAACAATGTTTTAAAACCAGGATCTTCCTCCATGTTGGGCTCGTTACGAGTCCCAAAGTAGGCATCGCGAAGACGACTATAGAAAGCCTGAGGAGACTCCTGCTTTCCCTGTTTGACGAACATGGCAACTTCCATGCCCGACAACCCAGGAGAACCGTCAAACTCGCGTGAGATGGCTTGGTGCAGTGCCAAGGGGTCAGACAACACATCAGCGGGCTGCCGTTCCAGCAGTCTGTTGACTGCTCGGCTGGACGTCATTTTGATCAAGTACAACTTATCTTCCACGGTTGCCATTGGGAACCGCTGGAGATGATAGTTGATGTCTTTCAAGTACTCTGTTGTGTTGTGGGACCCCCCTGGTTTCGGTTCGAATTTGGTTATATTTCGAGCCAGCTTGTCCAAATCTTTCCAGGCCACGCCCATTTGTCCCTCCAACGGGGGAGTCGACATGGGTCCACGTTGGAAACTGTCATCACCTGATGGCCCGAAAGCGTGTGGGGAGGCGGCCGTTGGAGGTGCCAGGCCTAAAGCGGCGGTGGTCACTGGCGGCGTCCTCCAGGCGGTTCCGGACTCAGGTGGCAGTTTGAGCTGTGGTGCTGTGGCTCTGGGATCAGGAGGTCTGTGTGGGGGTGGATCTCCCGGCCGGGAGGCTCCTCGGGAGACCTCATGCAACTGCTGCGCGCGTTGTAACTCATGTTTAATATGAGCTAACTCTGTCTCATATTCCTGCTGGCATTGTCGGAGGCGGGTAACCTCGGCTTCAGTCAATGCTAATTTGGTTCGCAGGTCATATGAGCGGTCCACTTCGGCATTACGTTCCTCCCTAAAGGTCTGTACCTGAACTTGGAGGCGCTTCACTTCATCGGTTGACTGAGCTAGCGACGAACTAACCCGAAAGTAATTAGCTTCTGCTAGCCGAAGTTGGTCTTTTGACGGTCGTTCAGTCAAGTCAGTCACCTCTGCTTTTAGTTTGTGAATTTCATTTGCCGCGGATCTCAGCAGTTTTTCTTGCTCTCGATTTGTCTCTTCGACGGTCGCGAGAGCTTGGGTTAACTCACCAATCTTTTGATGGGAGTCGGGAGTGAAAGCAGACTCATCTGCATCACTGCCCAGATTTTCGGCTAGCGCCGCATCTGCGCGGGCTTCTGCCTCATCCAGCTGCGCTTTAACGTCATCCAGCTGGGTCTCCATGACCTTCACTCGGTCGTGGGCGGCTTCAAGCTGTGCCGTGGCATCACGGCTCTGCTGTTGTGCCATGTCAAGTTGGTGTTTCACTTGACAGTCCTCGGTATCGCTCAGCTTCAAGTGTGCGGCAAGGTTCAAAGTCAGACATCCGAGCATTCGAATGAGTGACTTGTCCTTTGGGGCTTTGGTCTCAGCGTCACTCATGAGCTGCGCGAGGTTATCATTTAGCGTATTGACATCCGCATCCCTAATAGACTCAGCGTATCCAGGTAAGAAGTCCTTGGTCAGCTTCTGCACCAGTTGAGCCAAGGTATCTAGGTTCTCACAGGGGCTGGGAGTCTCTCGGAGTGATGCCATATTGTCAATAGCTTTTTAAACGATCACACTTGTACTAGCGTTTAATAGTTAGTTAATTAGCGTACGCAGTTAGCTAACTACCGCTATCAAGTATTATCGTCAACAATACACACTGGGTTCAAATTATCAAAAGGGGAATTGCCACAAAAGCAAAAGATTTGTAGTGGGCTATGCAACCCACAGCTTACACTATAGTTGGGAGAAATCAATTCCAGTTATCAAAACAAACAAAAACAAACGGCAACAAAAAAATAAAATAATAAATAAAGCAAAATAAAATAAAATAAAATAAAATAATAATAATACTAACTTCAACTTGACTCACTCAGCAAAGAATAGCTTAAACGAGGGACAGGGTAACTCTAAAATGTTACAGCGGTCAATCCCAAAAGCTAAATCAAAAAAAAAATTCAAACAAAAAAATTTTTTTGGAAGTCGAGTTAAAAGTTGAAATTAAAATTAAATTAAATAAACAATAAAACAGAAAAAGGGGGAAATAAACTTAAAAGGGGTTAATAGTCTTAGTCAAATGACTGGTTACAGTGTCAGTACAGTTTCATGCAAATGTCCTGTGGACGGGGTTTTTGGGACACAAAAACTGCAGAACTATACAGAAATATTAGAGCTGCCTCTCTAATAATAGCTCATTCGAACTCACACCTTCTTATTAACTAGACACAACCGAAAAACAAAAACAAAAGAACAAACAAAAACAACAAAGTTAAAAATAATGGATAAAAATGAGAAGAAAACAAATAAAAGGGAAGAAAATAATAATAATAGTACTAGGTCTACCAAACCAACTAAACAAACACAAAACCTGAAATTAAGTGGAATGTTAAGTCAAGAATATAGCTAGTTAGCCTAGTATGAAACTGGATAAAAGGGAATACGAAAAAAAAAAGAGGAAAAAAAGAAAAACACAATAGTGTAAATAGTTCCTTTGTATTAATTTGACCCAGCAGTATGTTTTGTTGATGCACCCGTAATTACTCTCACGCTAGGCAGCGTAAAAGGCTAGAATGCGGTCAGCTATTACTATAATCCTTAAACGCAAACAGTCAATTAAGCCTACAACTGCGTTTAATCGGACGTGGATAAATTTTTTATTATCCTTGTGTACTAACGGTGACGACACTCACTAAGTACAACGCTCGACACGGAAAACAATTCAAAAAGCAATGTGAAGTGACATTGAATCAGAATTATCGCGGAGCAAGGACCACCGGCGTTAAAGCAGCAGTGGGGGGGTCAGTTGTCTATTGACAGCTCAAACGCTGTCTGACAGCTGACAACCTGCGAGACCCGCTCCCTTTCGGGGCGTCTACAGGCGTGGCTCAAACTCGCCAATGAGAAGGGAGGGGGAGGTACTCAACCACGCCTCCACGAGCCACACAGCTCTTCACAAGGACTATGGCGCCACCTTGTGGAAATGCGTACACGGTACAGGTAAGCAGCTAACGTCTTAGCGCTCTGTTAATCCGCTCGCCACGAGCTGAAACTTTGAGTCGGCGGCTACAAAAGCTCAGTCACGACTCAAACTTCTCCCACAAGCTAGGTGTAGGAGGAACACGGGGAAAGTGACTCGGACATCGTTTACGTTGCTCGCGGTTAGCTACTCCGAAGCACGTAACTCGAGTCGGGTCAACGCGACGCACGTAGGCTGTCACGTGACTTCCCACAATTTCCGGAAACACAACAACACAAAGACAAACAACTTCAAATTCAGCCAGCTGAAATTTAAAAGTTGCACAACTCGAGTTCTATCACGTACGTTTTCAAATACAAGCCACTATTTTTTCAAACGGTGACCGGCTCTTACTTTTATTCCAACAATCAATCCCGTTACTCTCGTTTACTTATAGCACGTCACTCCGTGGTAACACACGCAAGATGGCGGCTAACCAGACGCTCGATTCAAAGCTGAAGGGGAAAGTCAGTGCAGTTCTATGTAAGAAGCAATGTTTACCTTTTTGCACAGAGAAAAATGATTAGGTACACTACGTGAAATGCGTTTTACTTTTCACGTCCAAAGTCTTGTGTTTTCGAGTGGATCTTCTTATGTTTTGTAGCCTCACACGGCCGGCACCATTATGTAGCGATAATTGGGTCGTCTTTTGGACGAATTAATAATCTGGACGTTACAGAGGTAAATTGTATTTACCTCAATAACCTCTGGGGCACCACGTTTGTTTTGCTTTGTATTAACAGGAGCAAACAACGACCAAAATCCTTCTTTCATCAGTCATTGATAATCTAAAGTCGCCACACTCGATATTCAGTGGTTCGTTGTACTAACAAAAGAATAATAATCCACTCGGAAACACAGATGACTTAGGCGGAATACAGTTCATAAAACATGCATTTATTCACGATTGCTACACTACAGAATCAAAATACTGCCTAACTATTCTACCGTCAGAAGAAAATAAATAAAATAAAGCGAATGAAAATAAGGAAGGAATGCGAATGAGTAAAGAAACAGGGAAAAGAGAAAATTTGACCTGCCAGATTTGTGAGGTTTCAAACGTAAGTGGCACACAGTGGATACGCCGAGGTAGAAATCAAGCGCACTTACGAGCCTTAGAGTTGCGTAGCAACAAACAGAAGTGGCGGCCTTTTTGACAAGGGGAAAAAAATAGTCAATGTTCGTTGAAAAAGGCAAGAAAAAAAATAAAAAGAAAAATTATTCCACAGGTGAGCACGGGGAAGCCGCAAAGGGGCCTGGCGTCGTTGCGCGGCTCGTGCCTTGATTGGTCGGCGATCCGGCGAGGTTGATCCTCGCCGAGGTTGGTTCTGCTGGGCAGCTGTCCGAGCTCAGGTGTTGCAGCTCGGTCAGTACGCGCCTGCGTACGGGGAAGGCCAGCCGTTGGAGGTGAGCTAGCACCGCGGCGGGGCACCACCGACTAGCAGTTGAGGTGCTGAGCGGCTGAGGTGCGCAACCTTGAGTCCGGGGTACGTTGCAAGTGTACCCCGGGGCCGCGAAGGTCGGGCGGGTAAGCACCGATAGTGGAACAAAAAAAAAATAAACAAAAAAACAAAAGAGTCTTTAGTCAGCGTTGCAGTTTGCACTTGCTTTGGCGTGGCGTGGCGCGAGGATCCGATCTCGTTAACGGATCCTGCCAGGAAAGAAAAAGCCACGTGGTTTGCAAGTTTCTTAGACAAAAGAGTTCGAGCAGCCTGGCTGGCCCACTTGCAAGTCGGGCCAGAGTTTTTGGAAGAGGCTTGTGAGAGCAGGAACAGGCAAGAGAGCAGGAGGGCAAAAAAAGAAGAGAGAACGGGCAGTGGTCTGCTCGTGTTTTTATAGTCTCTGGGTGGGGCGAGCAGGTGAAGGCACACCCTTCTGTTCGCTCGCGCAGACTCTCAGAGGAAAATTATTAAAAAGATTAATAATTTGGCATTAAATTTGGTCAGTCTGGCAAATCAGTTTTCCCACACAACCCGTTTAACACACATTGTAATTAATGCATCATAAACTAACTTGTGAGGTAACTTCTACTTGTCTAATCTGACTGAACTGAGAGACATTGATTATCTTTCATTCTTTATGGAGTACACATGAAATAGGATGTTCATACACACAAAGATATAACATGAATCATTCGTAGTTCAGTTGTCTGTCAAGAATTATCATGATATAAATGTGTAAAATGCGGTTACTTATGTGAATTGTCACTAAGGATAGTTCCAAGTTTCGCCACTTGGAGGTGTTGTTGCTCCATCTAGACGTTCCAGGAAGGGCGAGGCGCCAGAGTATCCTTTTGTGATTGATAAGAAGTCATGAACATTCCTTTGATCGGTCATTTGTGTATTCCAAACCATTGGAGCCATTTGTTCGGGCTCCGAGCAGACTGCTGGAAATACACTCCTTCGGCAGACGCATAAATTCCTTTGTCACCTGGTCTGGCTTCAAAAGAGTTTTGTTGGTGGCTGGGTAGCCACCTGCCAAGCTGACCAGGCTTGGATCCTGTCTGGGCAGTGGAATATTCATGCACTGCAGAGAATTTGCTTTAGGAGAAGCAAACTTAAAAAAAAATTAGAGGGTGAAATGGACCTAGGCAATAGTTGTTACACCTCTATGGACAATAAAAGCAACATTGTGCAATGAGTACGAGCGATGATGTGTGTATATATACTTTTACGAAAAATACCAATCAGAGCAACTCATTGCCTAAAAATAAAAAAAAGACGCTGATTTTTGCAGATCTTAACAATCACCAAAACCCATTGAGCTTGACACACTCATCACACCTGGCAAAAAAAAAAAAAAAGTCCACATGTTTATCATGCCATTTTCAAAGAAATTCTGCTTCCAATGTGCCAGTACCCCAATGTGCAAGTTCCCCAACGTGCAAGTACCCCAACGTGGCCCGGGCTGCGAGGGCCCTTTATAGCTGCTCGCAGCTCTAGTTATTATTATTATTATTATTATTATTATTATTATTATTCTCCGTAAACGATCGCATTTTTGAGGACCTAAACATTCACGAAAACTCACCGAACTTTGCACACTCCTCAGGCCCGGCGAAAAATTTTATATTATTAAGTCGTCATAACAATGCGACTCGATAGCGCCCCCTAGCGTAGAAAAATAAAAACCAAGCCCGGCACGTTTGAGCTAGAGCAACAAAAATTGGCAGGCACGTGTAGCACCCCGAGACGCACAAAAAAAGTCTATTGGGACCATGGAGCTAAAATGTACAGGAAGTGAGCTATGAATTTTTTAATGTCCAATTTTGGCCTATTTTGGCACATTCACTGTGGTCATGCTTTTTCCCCCTTTGCAAACATTTTTCATCCAATTGACTTCAAACTTGGCATTTATCATCTCAAGACCTGAGAGAACAACTGGGCAAAACATCTTGCCTTTTTGAAATACTATATGACGGGGGCGGGGCATCAAATATTGCCTTTAAAATTTCATTTGTCCAGAAAGAGCAAATGCTTAATAACTCCCATGTTCAAGCTCCAAAAAATCTTAAACTTCTCAGGCAACGTAATAGTCACGGCCTGAACACATCTATATGATAAAATTCAGTTATACATATAGCGCCACCTAGTGGTTACAATAAATGTCATACTTTACGTTTTTAGCTACTGTGCTGAGCTCATTGAAGGGATCCAGTTGAAAATTGGTCAGAAAAGCCTTAATATGTTGATCATGCCCCACACCAAATATTGTAACTTTTCGCCAAAGGGCGTGGCCGCTACGGTGATGCAAAGTCTGAAGATTTTTCGTGAAAAGAAAAGCTGCATTAACTTGACCGAGATGATCCTATCTTCTCAAAATTTCACACATTTGATGAGAGTCCAGCCCTAAAGACATCTACTAACTTATATTTCATCTAACTGATAGCGCCACCTAGTGGCAATTTTTTTTCTTACGAATTTTCTTCTACGTTTTTCTCCAAACACGTTAAATGGACCTACCTCATATTTGCTCAGATGAGGGTTTCGGCCTTCATGATGTCACAACACGAAGTTTATGAGTTTTCGCGAATTGCTGTGGCCGTGGCTAAGCGCTGTTCGCCAAGAAAACAACGCCAGTTTTGAGGGTCTAAACATGCACAGAAACTCATGAAACTTGGCACACACATCTGGCCTGGTAAAATGAGCAATATTTTATTGTTGATTGTGCTATTTTTACAAAAATGACTCAATAGCGCCCCCTAGAAATTTTTAACGAAGCAGCCCCGGTTATACGTTTAAGCAAGAACGACGGATATTTTTAGGTATATGAGGGAGCCCAAGACCTACAAAAAAGTCTCTTGGACCCATATGCTAAAATGAACAGGAAGTGAGCTACGAATTTTTGAATGTCCCATTTTTGACGATTTTTGCACATTTACAGGGGGCAGACTTTTGCCCACTTCTCCTACACGTTTCATCCGACTCAGTGAAGACTTGACCTGGACCATGTCAAGACCTGAGCCAACGACAGGGGGAAAAATCTTGACTTTTCGAAATACTATATGATGAAGGCGGGGCATCAAAATTTGTGTTTCGCACTGAAAAAGGATATGCTTAATAACTCCCCGGTACATGCTCCAAAAAATCCCAAAGTTGACATGTATGTTTATAGTCAAGGCCTGAAGCTATCTATATGACAACATTCAGTTATATATGCAGCGCCACCTAGCCCTTGAGGCATGAAAAAAAAAATACCCCACTTACGGTATTTTTATAAAAATTGTAAACTCATTCTCAGTGTGATAACTAAGTCATTTATGAATATTCTTTTACTTTCCACCACTCAAAATGTTCACTGGCATCAGACCTATCCAAACATACGTATTTTTTATTTATTTTTATTTATTTTTGATAGCCTCTATGGACGTTAAAAGCAGTATCGTGAATGAATGATATGCTTAATTAATAACTCCCCGGTGCATGCTTCAAAAAATCCCAAACTTGACATGTATATTTATAGTCAAGGCGTGAAGGTATCTCTATGACAAAATTCAGTTATAAATACAGTGCCACCTAGTCCTTGAGGCATAAAAAAAAACAACAACTCCACTTACGGTATTTTGTACAAAATTTGTGAACTCATTGTAAGTGTAATAACTAAGTCATTTATGAATATTCTTTTACTTTTTCCACTACTCAAGATGTTCACTCGTATCAGACCGATCCAAACATATGTACTTTTTTATTTTGTTTTATTTATTTTTGATAGCCTCTATGGACAATAAAAGCAACATCGTGCAATGAGTACGAGCGATGACGGGTATATATACTTTTGCAAAGAATACCAATCAGGTCAACTCATTCCCTAAAAATAAAAAAGGACGCTGATTTTTGCAGATCTTAACAATCACCAAACCCCATTGAGCTTGACACACACATCACACCTGGCAAAAAAAATCCACATGTAAAGGTTTATCATGCCATGTTAAAAGAAATTTTGCTCCTAATGTGCCAGTACCCCAATGTGCCAGTACCCCAACGTGCAAGTACCCCAACGTGCAAATACTCCAATGTGGCCCGGGCTGCGAGGGCCCTTTATTGCTGCTCGCAGCTCTAGTTAGGGCCCGAGCAGCGACCGCTGCGAGGTCCCTATTGTTTTTGTAAAAATTCTTCTTCTTCTTCTTCTTCTTCTTCTTCTTCTTCTTCTTTATTCTCCGCAAACGATCGCGATTTTGGGTCCCTAAACATTCACGAAAACTCACCGAACTTTGCACACTCCTCAGGCCCGGCGAAAAATTTGATATTATTAAGTCGTCATAACAATGCGACTCGATAGCGCCCCCTAGCGTAGAAAAATAAAAACCAAGCCCGGCACGTTTGACCTAGAGCAACAAAAATTGGCAGGCACGTGTAGCACCCCGAGACGCACAAAAAAGTCTATTGGGACCATGTAGCTAAAATGTACAGGAAGTGAGCTATGAATTTTTTTATGTCCAATTTTGGCCTATTTTGGCACATTCACTGTGGTCATGCTTTTTCCCCCTTTGCAAACATTTTTCATCCAATTGACTTCAAACTTGGCATTTATCATCTCAAGACCTGAGAGAAAAACTGGGCAAAACATCTTGCCTTTTTGAAATACTATATGACGGGGGCGGGGCATCAAATATTGCCTTTAAAATTTCATTTGTCCAGAAAGAGCAAATGCTTAATAACTCCCATGTTCAAGCTCCAAAAAATCTCAAACTTCTCAGGCAACGTAATAGTCACGGCCTGAAAACATCTATATGACAAAATTCAGTTATACATATAGCGCCACCTAGTGGTTACAATAAATGTCATACTTTACGTTTTTAGCTACTGTGCTGAGCTCGTTGAAGGGATCCAGTTGAAAATTGGTCAGAAAAGCCTTAAGATGTTGATGATGCCCCACACCGAATATTGTAACTTTTTGCCAAAGGGCGTGGCCGCTACGGTGACGCAAAGTCTGAAGATTTTTCGTGACAATAAAAGCTGCATTAACTTGACCGAGATGATCCTATCTTCTCAAAATTTCACACATTTGATGAGAGTCCAGCCCCTAAGACATCTACGAACTTATATTTCATCTTACTGATAGCGCCACCTTCTGGCAAATTTTTTTCTTACGATTTTTCTTCAATGTTTTTCTCCAACCACATTAACTGCACCTACCTCATATTTGCTCAGATGAGGGTTTCGGTCTTCATGATGTCACAACACGAAGTTTGTGAGTTTTCGCGAATCGCTGTGGGCGTGGCTAAGCGCTGTTCGCCAAGAAAACAAAACCAATTTTCAGGGCCTAAACCGGCACAGAAACGCATGAAACTTGGCACACACATCTGGCCTGGCAAAATGAGCGATATTTTATCCTGGATTGTGCTATTTTTACAGAAATGACTCAATAGCGCCCCCTAGAAAATTTTAATGAAGCAGCCCCGGTTGTACGTTTAAGCAAGATCTACGAAAATTTTTAGGTGTATGAGGGAGCCCAAGACCTACAAAAAAGTCTCTTGGACCCATATGCTAAAATGAACAGGAAGTGAGCTACGAATTTTTGAATGTCCCATTTTTGACGATTTTTGCACATTCACAGTGGGCAGACTTTTGCCCACTTCTCCTACACGTTTCATCTGACTGAGTTAAGACTTGACCTGGACCATGTCAAGACCTGAGCCAACGACAGGGGGAAAAATCTTGACCTTTCGAAATACTATATGATGAAGGCGGGGCATCAAAATTTGTGTTTCGCACTGAAAAAGGATATGCTTAATAACTCCCCGGTACATGCTCCAAAAAATCCCAAACTTGACATGTATGTTTATCGTCAAGGCCTGAAGCTATCTCTATGACAACATTCAGTTATATATGCAGCGTCACCTAGTCCTTGAGGCATAAAAAAAAACATACCCCACATACGGTATTTTGTACAAAAAATGTAAACTCATTCTAAGTGTGATAACTAAGTCATTTATGAATATTCTTTTAGTTTCCACCACTCAAAATGTTCACTGGCATCAGACTTATCCAAACATATATATATATATTTTTATTTTTGATAGCCTCTGTGGACATTAAAAGCAATATTATTATTTAAATCAGATATGAGTTAAGAAGATTGTAGAAATGATTTATTCATTTACTTATTTTTCTTTGATGTATTAATATGAGTGTAATGAAATTTGTATATATGTGTGTTACTATTGTGTATTTTTATTTTTCTATTTATTTTATTTTTTTATACGAGTAGCATTATATTTTCTTTTATTAAAAATGTAATTTATTATAAATAAGTGATAGGATATGAAGAATAAGGGGTAGGACTGGATAAGTTTTCAACTTCTTCCTACTCCCTTGAACATATACATAGATATTTATTGGATGTTTCTTTTATTTTATTTTTTTACTTTTAACTTTATGTGTTTATATAATTATACGTGTATATATGCATATGTTCAATAAACTTCAAACTTCAAACTTCAAACTTCAATATCGTGAATGAAGGATATGCTTAATAACTCCACGGTACATGCTCCAAAAAAAATCCCACACTTGACATGTATGCTTATAATCAAGGCCTGAAGGTATCTCGATGACAACATTCAGTTATAAATACAGCGCCACCTAGCCCTTGAGGCTTATATAAAAAAAAAAACCCACATACGTTATTTTGTACAAAAAAATGTAAACTCATTCTAAGTGTGATGACTAAGTCATTTATGAATATTCTTTTAGTTTCCACCACTCAAATTGTTCACTGGCTTCACACCGATCCAAACGTATGTACGTTTCCATTTTGTTTTATTCATTTTTGATTGCCCCTTTGGACAATAAAAGTAACATTGTGCAATGAGTACAACGAGCGATGATGTGTATATACACTTTTACAAAAAATACCAATCAGGGCAACTCATTGCCTAAAAATAAAAAAGGACGCTGATTTTTGCAGGTCTTAACAATCACCAAAACCCGTTGAGCTTGACACACACTGGCAAAAAAATATTCTACATGTAAAGGTTTATTATGCCATTTTCAAAGAAATTTTGCTTCCAATATGCCAGTACCCCAACGTGCCAGTACCCCAACGTGCCAGTACCCTAACGTGCAAGTACCCCAACGTGCAAGGACTCCAACGTGGCCCGGGCTGCGAGGGCCCTTTATAGCTGCTCGCAGCTCTAGTTAGGGCCCGAGCAGCGACCGCTGCGAGGTCCCTATTGTTTTTGTAAAAATTATTATTATTCTTCTTCTTCTTCTTCTTCTTCTTCTTCTTCTTCTTCTTTATTCTCCGCAAACGATCGCGATTTTGGGTACCTAAACATTCACGAAAACTCACCGAACTTTGCACACTCCTCAGGCCCGGCGAAAAATTTGATATTATTAAGTCGTCATAACAATGCGACTCGATAGCGCCCCCTAGCGTAGAAAAATAAAAACCAAGCCCGGCACGTTTGAGCTAGAGCAACAAAAATTGGCAGGCACGTGTAGCACCCCGAGACGCACAAAAAAGTCTATTGGGACCATGTAGCTAAAATGTACAGGAAGTGAGCTATGAATTTTTTTATGTCCAATTTTGGCCTATTTTGGCACATTCACTGTGGTCATGCTTTTTCCCCCTTTGCAAACATTTTTCATCCAATTGACTTCAAACTTGGCATTTATCATCTCAAGACCTGAGAGAACAACTGGGCAAAACATCTTGCCTTTTTGAAATACTATATGACGGGGGCGGGGCATCAAATATTGCCTTTAAAATTTCATTTGTCCAGAAAGAGCAAATGCTTAATAACTCCCATGTTCAAGCTCCAAAAAATCTCAAACTTCTCAGGCAACGTAATAGTCACGGCCTGAAAACATCTATATGATAAAATTCAGTTATACATATAGCGCCACCTAGTGGTTACAATAAATGTCATACTTTACGTTTTTAGCTACTGTGCTGAGCTTGTTGAAGGGATCCATTTGAAAATTGGTCAGAAAAGGCTTAAGATGTTGATCATGCCCCACACCGAATATTGTAACTTTTCGCCAAAGGGCGTGGCCGCTACGGTGACGCAAAGTCTGAAGATTTTTCGTGAAAATAAAAGCTGCATTAACTTGACCGAGATGATCCTATCTTCTCAAAATTTCACACATTTGATGAGGGTCCAGTCCTAAAGACATCTACTGACTTATATTTCATCTAACTGATAGCGCCACCTAGTGGCAATTTTTTTTATTACGAATTTTCTTCTACGTTTTTCTCCAAACACGTTAACTGGACCTACCTCATATTTGCTCAGATGAGGGTTTCGGCCTTCATGATGTCACAACACGAAGTTTGTGAGTTTTCGCGAATTGCTGTGGGTGTGGCTAAGCGCTGTTCGCCAAGAAAACAACGCCAGTTTTGAGGGTCTAAACATGCACAGAAACTCATGAAACTTGGCACACACATCTGGCCTGGTAAAATGAGCAATATTTTATTGTTGATTGTGCTATTTTTACAAAAATGACTCAATAGCACCCCCTAGAAGTTTTTAACGAAGCAGCCCCGGTTGTACGTTTAAGCAAGAACGACGAATATTTTTAGGTGTATGAGGGAGCCCAAGACCTACAAAAAGGTCTCTTGGACCCATATGCTAAAATGAACAGGAAGTGAGCTACGAATTTTTGAATGTCCCATTTTTGACGATTTTTGCACATTCACAGGGGGCAGACTTTTGCCCACTTCTCCTACACGTTTCATCTGACTGAGTTAAGACTTGACCTGGACCATGTCAAGACCTGAGCCAACGACAGGGGGAAAAATCTTGACTTTTCGAAATACTATATGATGAAGGCGGGACATCAAAATTTGTGTTTCGCACTGAAAAAGGATATGCTTAATAACTCCCCGGTACATGCTCCAAAAAATCCCAAACTTGACATGTATGTTTATCGTCAAGGCCTGAAGCTATCTCTATGACAACATTCAGTTATATATGCAGCGTCACCTAGCCCTTGAGGCATGAAAAAAAAATACCCCACATACGGTATTTTGTACAAAAAATGTAAACTCATTCTAAGTGTGATAACGAAGTCATTTATGAATATTCTTTTAGTTTCCACCACTCAAAATGTTCACTGGCATCAGACTTATCCAAACATATATATATTTTTATTTATTTTTGATAGCCTCTATGGACATTAAAAGCAATATCGTGAATGAAGGATATGCTTAATAACTCCACGGTACATGCTCCAAAAAAAATCCCACACTTGACATGTATGCTTATAATCAAGGCCTGAAGGTATCTCTATGACAACATTCAGTTATAAATACAGCGCCACCTAGCCCTTGAGGCTTATATAAAAAAAGAAATAAATACCCCACATACGGTATTTTGTACAAAAAATGTACACTCATTCTAAGTGTGATAACTAAGTCATTTATGAATATTCTTTTAGTTTCCACCACTCAAATTGTTCACTGGCTTCACACCGATCCAAACGTATGTACGTTTCCATTTTGTTTTATTCATTTTTGATTGCCCCTTTGGACAATAAAAGTAACATTGTGCAATGAGTACAACGAGCGATGATGTGTATATACACTTTTACAAAAAAATACCAATCAGTGCAACTCAATGCCTAAAAATAAAAAAGGACGCTGATTTTTGCAGGTCTTAACAATCACCAAAACCCGTTGAGCTTGACACACACACTGGCAAAAAAATATTCTACATGTAAACGTTTATTATGCCATTTTCAAAGAAATTTTGCTTCCAATATGCCAGTACCCCAATGTGCCAGTACCCCAACGTGCAAGTACCCCAACGTGCAAGGACCCCAACGTGACCCGGGCTGCGAGGGCCCTTTATAGCTGCTCGCAGCTCTAGTTATTATTATTCTTTATTCTCCGCAAACGATCGCGATTTTGGGTACCTAAACATTCACGAAAACTCACCGAACTTTGCACACTCCTCAGGTCCGGCGAAAAATTTGATATTATGAAGTCGTCATAACAACGCAACTCTATAGCGCCCCCTAGCGTAGAAAAATAAAAACCAAGCCCGGCACGATTGAGCTAGAGCAACGAAAATTGGCAGGCACATGTAGCACCCCGAGACGCACAAAAAAGTCTATTGGGACCATGTAGCTAAAATGTACAGGAAGTGAGCTATGAATTTTTTTATGTCCAATTTTGGCCTATTTTGGCACATTCACTGTGGTCATGCTTTTTTCCCCTTTGCAAACATTTTTCATCCAATTGACTTGAAACTTGGCATTTATCATCTCAAGACCTAAGAGAACAACTGGGCAAAAAATCTTGCCTTTTCGAAATACTATATGACAGGGGCGGGGCATCAAATATTGCCTTTAAAATTTCATTTGTCCAGAAAGAGCAAATGCTTAATAACTCCCATGTTCAAGCTCCAAAAAATCTCAAACTTCTCAGGCAACGTAATAGTCATGGCCTGAAAACATCTATATGATAAAATTCAGTTATACATATAGCGCCACCTAGTGGTAACAATAAATGTCATACTTTAGGTTTTTAGCTACTGTGCTGAGCTCGTTGAAGGGATCCAGTTGAAAATTGGTCAGAAAAGCCTTAAGATGTTGATCATGCCCCACACCGAATATTGTAACTTTTCGCCAAAGGGCGTGGCCGCTACAGTGACGCAAAATCTGAAGATTTTTCGTGAAAATAAAAGCAGCATTAACTTGACCGAGATGATCCCATCTTCTCAAAATTTCACACATTTGATGAGAGTCCAGCCCTAAAGACATCTACAAACTTATATTTCATCTAACTGATAGCGCCACCTAGTGGCAATTTTTTTTCTTACGAATTTTTTTCTACGTTTTTCTCCAAACACGTTAACTGGACCGACCTCATATTTGCTCAGATGAGGGTTTCGGCCTTTATGATGTCACAACACGAAGTTTGTGAGTTTTCGCGAATCGCTGTGGGCGTGGCTAAGCGCTGTTCGCCAAGAAAACAACGCCAGTTTTGAGGGTCTAAACATGCACAGAAACTCATTAAACTTGGCACACACATCTGGCCTGGTAAAATGAGCAATATTTTATTGTTGATTGTGCTATTTTTACAAAAATGACTCAATAGCGCCCCCTAGAAATTTTTAACGAAGCAGCCCCGGTTGTACGTTTAAGCAAGAACGACGAATATTTTTAAGTGTATGAGGGAGCCCAAGACCTACAAAAAAGTCTCTTGGACCCATATGCTAAAATGAACAGGAAGTGAGCTACGAATTTTTGAATGTCCCATTTTTGACGATTTTTGCACATTTACAGGGGACAGACTTTTGCCCACTTCTCCTACACGTTTCATCCGACTGAGTTAAGACTTGACCTGGACCATGTCAAGACCTGAGCCAACGACAGGGGGAAAAATCTTGACCTTTCGAAATACTATATGATGAAGGCGGGGCATCAAAATTTGTGTTTCGCACTGAAAAAGGATATGCTTAATAACTTCCCGGTACATGCTCCAAAAAATCCCAAACTTGACATGTATGTTTATAGTCAAGGCCTGAAGCTATCTCTATGACAACATTCAGTTATATATGCAGCACCACCTAGCCCTTGAGGCATGAAAAAAAATACCCCACTTACGGTATTTTTACAAAAATTGTAAACACGTTTCGCACTGAAAAAGGATATTCTTGATAACTCCCCGGTACATGCTCCAAAAAATCCCAAACTTGACATGTATGTTTATCATCAAGTCCTGAAGGTATCTCTATGACAACATTCAGTTATATATGCAGCGCCACCTAGCCCTTGAGGCAGAAAAAAAAAATACCCCACTTACGGTATTTTTACAAAAATTGTAAACTCATTCTCAGCATGATAACTAAGTCATTTATGAATATTCTTTTACTTTCCACCACTCAAAATGTTCACTGGCATCAGACCTATCCAAACATACGTATTTTTTATTTAGTTTTATTTATTTTTGATAGCCTCTATTGACGTTAAAAGCAGTATCGTGAATGAAGGATATGCTGAATAACTCCCCGGTACATGCTGACACGACGAGGTAAGGTAGGACTCAGACGCAGGCGTAAGGTAAGCCACCAAGGCAGCAGGTTTATTTCCGGCCAACAGGTGTCTCCTCTCAAGCTGAGAGGAGAACAGGGAAGCAAAAAAGTGGAGAACAAAAAGCGCTCCACTAGGGAGGAAAAAACAGGCAAAAGGTACTGGGGACAACGAAAAGCGCTCCGCTAGGGAGGAAAAAGGGCACAAGGCAAAAGGGGTAACAAAAGGCGCTCCACTGGGGAGGAAAAAGCACAAAAACAAGGCAAAAACACTTGGCAACATGAACGAGGACATAAGGACTGTGGGACGCTTCCATGCACTGACTGTGTGTGACACTTCGGCACTGAGGGGAGAATGCAGGTGGCTTTTATTGTGAGTCTTGATTGGTGGCAGGTGGTGGTAATCATGGGCGGGGACCGGTAATTAGGGAGCGGCAGGAAGGGCAAGTGACCTGGGGTGAGAGGAGAGTTAGGATTTTCAAAACAAGACAGGAAACATGAACACAAAAATAAAAGCATGGGCCGTCACGCCGGTGGCGGCGTGACACATGCTCCAAAAAATCCCAAACTTGACATGTATGTTTATAGTCAAGGCCTGAAGGTATCTCTATGACGAAATTCAGTTATAAATACAGCGCCACCTAGTCCTTGAGGCATAAAAAAAACAAAAAAACAATCCCACTTACGGTATTTTGAACAAAATTTGTGAACTCGTAAGTGTTATAACTAAGTCATTTATGAATATTCTTTTACTTTCCACTACTCAAGATGTTCACTGGTATCAGACCGATCCAAACATCTGTACTTTTTTTATTCAGTTTCATTTTTTTTGATCGCCTCTATGGACAATAAAAGCAACATTGTGCAATGAGTACAAGCGATGATGGGTATATATACTTTTGCAAAAAAAAAAAAAACAGTCAGGTCAACTCATTCCCTAAAAATAAAAAAGGAAGCTGATTTTTGCAGATCTTGACAATCACCAAAACACATTGAGCTTGTCACACACATCACACCTGGCAAAAAAAATTCACATGTAAAGGTTTATCATGCCATGTTCAAAGAAATTTTGCTCCTAATGTGCCAGTACCCCAATGTGCGAGTACCCCAACGTGCAAGTACCCCAACGTGCAAGTACCCCAACGTGGCCCGGGCTGCGAGGGCCCTTTTTAGCTGCTCGCAGCTCTAGTTTGTACTTATACTTGTACTTTTTTTTTTTTTTTTTTTAAATGCTTTTAGGCTGACTCTTTTTCGTGTCCCATACACTTTAGATGAATGTACAAACTTTGTGCATTTCGAATCTAATCAGAATATACACTGATTTCACACATCATGCTCACACCACCATAACACCGTGCCGTGCACCTGTCCCTTAATTCGGGATCAGAAAGTTAGCAACCCAGACACCACTTCAAATTGGCCTTTTGAATTATTACATTATGATCGATCATATGGCTAACCATGATCATTTTTGGTAATTGGAGACAATGAGAAAATAGGACATTATTAGACTATATATGTCATCTCAATTGTTATTGCATCACATGTTTGTCTCATAACAGGCGCAGCTTGACTGGTACAGATGACTGAAAGCTGAACCGCACATCAAATTGGCGATTGGCATTCAACACCAACCAAAGCATCTGGGACCCAATGGCTAAGCAGTGCGTAAAAGTCACTGAGTGGGACCTTTGGTGTTGAACATCTCTTCTATCTCAGGAAGTATTGTTTTAGGTACATTAAATTATTATTATGCGTAACTATCCCAGTTTTAAACTCTTTCATTTATTGTACAAATAAACATATACGTACATTTTTCATTGCTTTGTCTAATGTTTTTAAAAGTGTTTTGCGATATTTTATTCACTTATGAGAGTGAACAACTTTGTTATACATGCTTATCCTTTTTAGGTTTGTGATGAATCAACCACTTTGTGTGTTTTTTTTGTTTTGTTTTGTTTTTCCAAAAGAGGGATGTGAAAACATGTCCTTGTAATGTACAATTAGATTAAACTATAAGAAAATATCCACCATGTACTCACTATGTGGCTGTTTTGGTAAAATGCTACAGAATTATGCACGTTATGTTACTTTTTTATTTATTTATTTTTTTATGTTGCTCACAACACAAAGTATAATGGCCAATATGTTATCAGCATTTACGACACCATTATTAAGACACCACAGTCTTAATCCTGAATGCACTACATATAACTTAACATAATATGGCAGATAGCCAGGAGGGACAATATCATAAGTGTTTTAACAAAGTATGTGCAGAATTGGGACCAGTCAAATTGTTTTCAAAAGTAACTTCAGAAAAAGCAAACAAAAATCACTAGATTTCGGAATCATGAGATAAACGGGGAATCCAGATCCAGGCTTGTGTTTGTCCTGTTCCCCTAGCAGCTTGGCCTCGTGTCCAGGACATAAGCGAGATGCAGATGACACGAGCATTCATTCACTGGTCATATTTTCATTTGCATATCACTAATAATCCGGCTAAAAATTTTCAGGTGCGACAGCTATTCAATTTTGGATGGTTCAGACGTACACATACACTGGCCAGAGGCCAATATGGCTTCTCTTATCGAACAATTGGCGAATAGTTACATTCTGAGACTGTAATGTGCTGAAGGTTGGATCCCAAAGCGCAGACACAAATAAAGTTTTAACTATTTATTCACATCGAGAGGGGTAGAACAAACTTGACTAGACGAGAAACAAAGAGAGTTGCACAGAGGGACAGAAAGCAATAATCTGGCAAACACAAACACTTCTCAGAACGCTACTACAGACAGTGAATCAATCTTATTGGTTATCACTAAGTAATGGATTAAAGATTGACATCACATAGGTCCAGACATCACATAACGTCACATAGCGTTTTTCCAGTTGAAACCAGATGACGGTTACATCAGTTCAAAACAGACACTTATTACATCAATACATAACAGACACTTGACCTCACGGTCATGGACCCATGATATCTATAGAGCCCCCTTGCATAAATAAAAACCAATCCCAGCACATTTGACCTAGAGCTACGAAAATTGGCAGGCATGTGTATCACCCCGAGAGGCACAAAAAAAGTCTATTAGGACCATGCAACTAAAATGTACAGGAAGTAAGGTATGAATTTTTGAATGTCCAATTTTGGCCCATTTTTGCACATTCACTGTGGTGCTTATTCCCCCTTTGTAAACACCTTTCATCCGATTGACTTAAAACTTGGAATGTATCATCTCAAGACCTGAGAAAATTGGGCAGAAAAAAATCTTGACTTTTCGAAATACTATATGATGAGGGCGGGGCATCAAATATTGCCTTTAAAATTTCATTTGTCCAGAAAGAGCAAATGCTTAATAACTCCCATGTTCAAGCTCCAAAAAATGTCAAACTTCTCATACAGCTTAATAGTCACGGTCTGAAAACATCTATAAGATAAAATTCCGTTATACATATAGCGCCACCTAATGGTGACAATAAATGTCATACTTTATGTTTTTAGCTACTGTGCTCGTTGAAAGGATCTAGTTGAAAATCGGTCAGAAAAGCCTTAAGATGTTGATCATGCCACACACCAAATACTGTAACTTTTGGACAAAGGGCGTGGCCGTTACGGTGCCGCAAAATCTGATGATTTTTCGTGACAATAAAAGCTGCTTTAACTTGACCCAGATGATCCTATCCTCTCAAAATTTCACACATTTGATGAGAGTCCAGCCCTAAAGACATCTACGAAGCGTGCCCCCAGACATGAGTCAAGACCCAAACATTACCACTGCATGACCCGAGTCATGACAGAGACATGGTTTTCGTAAATAAATTCATTTTGAAAATGGCAGTCACTTTAAAACGAACATCCCCAAAAGGCTATTACACTTGACGACCCTCAGTTGCGGTTAACTTAAAACAATGAATCCATATTTAAAGGCTAGAAATTATTGCTGACCTCAAAATGAAATGTTTACACACAATTATGTATGTAAAAGATATGGCATAATACCTAGATTTTTAAAACTGTATTACAAAATTTGGTTCCAAAAAGTTAATGATTGATCACTTGTAAAACATTAAAACATTCAACCGCTGATCAAGGTTAGTCCCTGACAGTTTATCGCAGAAGTAAATATCAATCACTGTCACTGTTTATTCAACAAGTATTTAGGGCACGGTCAGCTGTTCTTGCAATTCTGTTTGGCAGGTGCGGAAAACGGGCTAGGAGTATTCAACCAATCAGTGGACCCGATGGCAAAACACCCTGACATTACTAGACCTTCTGATGGGTCAGCTTGACCTTGTCATCACGATCAGATCGACGGGCTCCCACAAGCAGACCGCATAAAAAGATATCGAGAACCGAAGAACGACGTTGGACTCTTCTGAGAGGACATGCTGAACTTGCTGAACTTTGGAGAAACAATATAAAATGTTTAAAACGTTATTTTGAGTCTTTATTCCGTCTCCTTTTTTGAAGAAAACAAACATGCAGGAAATGGTTTTTGGGTAATTTGAAATAATGCGCGACAATGAAAGCCAAACCCCCAAAATTTCTAACAAGATGGAAGATGGCTTTAAATGCTTATATAAAAAAACAATGTTTTATTCTGTGACAAATTCCAACTGTAATTCCACCTAATTGCAGCTAGTTTTTGGGGTAGTTTCAAAAGATTATAAAATGGTTAGAAGATGTCGGCATGAAAACAGGATGGAATCAAAAGATGAACACACAAGTAAGAATTTCACATTTTAATAAAATTGCAGTGACAAAGAGGCCACGCAGGAAGTTGGCATGAAGAACAATACCAGAAAAAGGAGGGTAAAAAAAAAAAAAAAAAAAAAGAGAGAGTGAGAGCTGAAGGGAAAAACCACCCCCACCCTCAATGGAATTCATTTGCAGTTTTGTAACAGCAGGGTCGCAAAGGCAGATTAGCTCCGACGTAAACTTTTTACAGTAACTACTTAGTCTATTCCTAAACGAGAGTCTGTATCTTTGGAATTTAAATATGAATAGAAGGTCGTATGTAGGAGCTGCCGCAAATGAACAAAAAATGCTTCCCAGCAAACCTCTGGGGGAGAAAGACAATAAGGTGGAACTGGGGAAGAAGGTGACATTGCTTTCCGGGATTTCAGTCATTGTCGGAACCATTATTGGAGCCGGGATCTTCATCTCTCCAAAAGGAATCCTGAAACACTCAGGCAGCGTTGGAATGTCTCTGATTGTGTGGATTGTTTGTGGTGTGCTTTCACTGTTTGGTGAGTTTGTTACATCAAGTGTTTCCATATTTTGTGGTAGGAGCAAACATTAACTTGCGATGAGTTGACCAGTTGCCAAATGGGTAATGAAAAAAAACAAGCTTCAGATCATAGTGCCTACACAAAATGAGCATCTTAAATTAGACCACATGCATCAAATTCAATGCCTGGGGGCCTGTCACATCAGGTTTTTTTTTTTTTTTTTTTTTTTGGGACCTGCTGCTTCATGTGTCTTGTTAAATGCATCCGTTCCTTTCATTTTGCCAGAGAATCTGCAATTTTTCTTTAATTTTTACAAGCAGTAGCACCAAATCTCTTAACATAAATTGAACACTAATATTTATATTTGGTTGTTTGAATTTTCATCTTTTTTTTATTTTTAGTCTAGGAAAATCCTCTGTTTTAGAAACAGTGACTTGTAAGAAAAAAAAAACATTTCTTATTACTGCAGTCATCAAGTATCATGACTTCATTAGGAGCAGTTTGTAATGTAAAATGTATTCATTATGAAGCAAACAGTAATCATGTTACATCATGTAAGTTTTGCTAGAGCTAAGTATGAGAGTTATTTGACTAATGTTATTTAGACCTAAAATATTAATAATTAAAAAAAAAAAAAAAAAAAGCTTCATAGACATTGAAATAATCTCTGGTCTGAGCTATGGATGTAACAATATCTAAACATCACGATACGATATCATGATATGAAGGTCATGATACGATAATTAGAGCACGATATTGTGGGGGGGTTGGTGATATTTAAAAAAGATCACCATATGGTAAAAAAAAAGAGCTCATACTAAAAAAAGCAGAATATTGTGCTTTTGTACATAACAAATAAACCACCTACAATCTGTAATAACAATATTGAGGCACTTACTTGCTAATGCAAGCACACATTGATCGCTTCACAAGCAAATTAGGTTCCCCTTCATCTGACGATTAGCGCAGATTTTAAACATAGGAGGCCAAAACATCCCTATTGAAAATTAAATTGCATTAAAACTAGCCACTAGAGTGTGCTAGAACTGCACAAATGGAAATCAACCTGACTTTTTTTTTTTTTTTAACAGATGTGTTTCTTTTAAATATTGTGAACATGACGACGTCGATATTGCGGCAGTTTTAATATCACAATATTGCCCTTATCGTTACATCCCTAGTCTGAGCATAATTACTGTGTCACTTATCTAACATTACAGTCTGGCATAAAAGTCTTCAAAATGGGTTAATTACATAATTACTGAAACTAACAATTATGCAGGTTCTCTAGATCAATGGTCCCCAACCTTTTTTCCACCACGGACCGGTTCATACAAGTCCACAACTTTCGTGCGACTTGCTAGTAATGCCTCCCAGATGATTATCCAAATCCCTTTCTTGTTTGCAGGAATTTGTCGCTTTCACATACACTTTTTCTTTGCATGTACTTGCTTGTCCCACTCACGCACATGTGCGCATACACGCAGACACAATACAATCCTTGAATTAAGTGTTTATACTAACACTTGGAGAGACAATTTCAAAACTAAAGTAGTACCACTTTCAAAAGTTATGCGGAACGGCTGGATACAGTTCGTATTATGCTCAGGTCTGGTCTAGTACTGTACTGTAGCTGTCTCATTTGTGCTTATGCGTGGCTATAATTAGGAAGTGCACTGTGCGAAAAAGTGGTTTTGCTAATGTCACCCTTGTCTTTCTTAGGAGCCTTGTCCTATGCTGAACTGGGAACTTCTATAAAAAAGTCTGGTGGGCATTACACATACTTAATGGAGGCTTTTGGACCACATGTGGCTTTTATTAAACTATGGACTGATCTCATTGCCATCAGGTAGGCTAATGTTTGATTACGTTTACTAACCTTGTACTTGCAGTGTTAATCCCATACAGTATTTCATTTGTTACCAAAGCGGACTGTTATTTGATACAGGCCAGGCAGATTGTTCTCTATGACTTGCATGTGAGGTAGGGTCACCAGATGGACTGTTTTGGTCGAGACAGTGCTGATTTGAAGCCTTGGGTCTTGGATTCCGATAACCTCATTATTCTGTCCTGCTGTTACGCAGGTCCAGTCCCGGCATCCTGTATTTTGCCAGGCATATGTCAATCACACTAGTGATGTGTCGGTCGCGAACGAGCCGGTACAAAGAGTGATCAAGAGTTTGAAGTAAACGATGAGAGCCGGCACCTCCTTCGAGTGCCGGCTCCGTCATTTTCCCTCTCTCTCTCTCTCTCTCTCTCTCTCTCTCTCTCTCTCTCTCTCTCTCTCTCTCTCTCTCTCTCTCTCTCTCTCTCTCTCTCTCTCTCTCTCTCTCTCTCTCTCTCTCTCTCTCTCTTGTCGCTCTCTCTTTTTCACGTGTCTGAAGCGAGGTTTGGCAGTGGCTCAGCTGCCGTGCTCAGAGAGGGAGATGGGAAGAGAAAGGGGAGGGGCATGGTACTGCACGCGGAGCACACGCTCCGACGTGTCTGTGCAGCCGCAGACAGAGAGAGACAGGAGGAGAAAACAGGAGAGGAAAGGATGACACACAAACTCTTAAATAAAAAAAAAATGAAATGAAAACGCTACCATGCTGTCCTGGCTCAAACCTTTAAAAACAATAAAAAAAAAAAAAAGTAAAAAAAAAAAAAAAAAAAAAGACTACGGTCAGACGCTGAGATGGATTCGCAGGCTGACACAGCACTTATGTGAAAAATAACCTGGAATACTCATGCCAAGAAGTGAAGCCGGCGGCAGCCATCTTGCATTGCCACTCGCTTAGAGCACACCTACAGGTGGATGAAATACATTGACTTTTCTGCTGCATACTTTTCACGTTACTTTCTTCCTCTGCAGCAAAAAAGCCACAATGTGTGGCCTAGGTTGTACCAATACGTGTGGAATAAGCACTAAATGCAGCTTTTATCCATAAGAATATGAACATAATTTTTTTTCTCTCATGTCACCAAGTAGTTTTATTGAAATGGGCTATTTCAGTGGACAGTAGCAAAGTCAGATGAATAAAAAACGGGCTTTTCACCTGGTCCATGAAAAAATGCTGTTCAATTGATAAAATTTAAAAATAAATGCTTTAATAACAACAGAAGTACTTTTAAGTTAAAGCTCTGTTATGTACACAGTTACATAAAAATATATCTTAATAGCCTATAAAATGTTTTTTTTCTGAGATCTATTCATGAGAAGTGCAATATATATATATATATATATATATATATATATATATATATATATATATATATATATATATATATATGCAACATTTGCAAAACAAAGATTAAGTACTTCGGGAACACCACAAATGTGCGGGCTCACGTTATACCAAGCACCACTGAAACTTAGTCGCCAGTGGCAAACCAACGCACACTGCAGTGCTTCACTAAATTCTCTGCCAACTCCGAGGGGGCCAAAAAAATAACCAGGTCTATCGCCTCCTTCATCGCCAAAGACTTACGCCCTCACAGTGTGGTGGAGACCGAGGGTACATCTACATGTTGCGCACAGCGGAGCCAAGGTATGCGATACCATCTCGTAAGTTTTTCACTGAGACAGCTGTGCCAAAGCTTTACCAAGAGACTAAAAGAAAAGTTGCTAGTGCATTGACCAAAACGACCAAAGTAGCATTAAAGGGATCGTTTGGCTTTTTTAACATGAATCTCAATTTCATCCTCACCTCCAGTGTGTGCGATTAGCACTGACTTACCACTGACAGCATTCTGTGACACGAGTTCTGGTCCGGTGTTGGACGAGAGGAAAATAGCGAGCTGGCTGGGGTCACGGAAATAAAAGCGTTTTTCTTCTAAAAACAATTTGTGTTCAAAAGAGTGATACATTTGCATCACAATACTCTTTCTGAAAAATGTCAGACGCCATTACCGCCAGCCACTACTTTTCTGTTCGTTTGTATCACTGCGCATCGCCCTTTAGACGGCTAATTGACGCACTGCAGCCAGCTAGCTGATCCTTCCGCCTTCGACTTCTAGCGGAAGGATCAGCTAGCTGGCAGCAGTGCGTCAATTAGCCGTCTACACTAGGGCGACGCGAGTAATGCAAACTCGCATGATGAGTGAAAGCCACACAGGAAATGTCAATGCATGTAGCAAACCCAGCCAGAAAATGGTGTAGCGTACTGGTGTTTCTTAATGTTGTTTATTCCTTCCTTGTTCAGTTCTTTGACACACCGTAAGAGCTATACAGTAAACAAACAAACATAAATAACAGTCCTTAGATATAACTTCAACACACTTTTAGTTGTACAAATGAAAAGTTAGCAAAAACAAAGACTACCAGCATAAATCAACCACATAGGAGAAGCTGTCGTTAGCTTCAGTTCAATAGAAAATAACAACAAAAACAGCTCCTTTTCACATCATGAAAAAAAAATAAAATACAATAAGCAAAACAAATACCTTGTCCCCATTCCAGCTAGGTGCTTAGACAAAACGATGTAAATTGGCGATTCAGTCAGCAACATGTTGAATCACGGTCCTCTTTTTTCTTTCTTTCTAGCGTCTTCTGTTACGTGTAAAGAGACCTCTAGTGGATAGCACTTCCTACACTACCGGAAGTGCACCAAAATAAAAGCATGTCACATAGAAAATACGACTCAAATAAAGCATGTAGGAAACAGGATGTTCACATTAGAAATCCAAAGCTTGTCAAATGAAAGTCTTATGAGTTCGTTACAATGCAATGTCAACGCTTCTTGTGCACCCCTGGCACTAGTGTTGCAGCTGAGCGAGTATTCTCCACTGCTGGGGATATAGGGACAGCTCAGCAAAGCAGTTTTACACCAATACATGTGGACCAGCTTCTTTTCCTACAAAAGAACCTGGATTAGTGTTGTGTCGTGAACGACCGATTTGTTCAAAAAGAACGAATCTTTTCAGTGAACGTGAGTGAACGGGTCACTTCTTGAAGTGATTTGTTCTTTTCTCAGTTCATTTGAGAGCAGCCACGGTCATGCCGTCAGTCTTCGTGAACGACCAATCAGCAGGTAGCGTCAGTTGTGGGCAGGATTTTACTCCACATACAGCCTCGCTATTGGTGTTCAGGAATGAGGCACTGAGGAAGCTTCCCATTCACGAAGACATGTACGGGTCAGTGAGGGAACGAGTCAGTGAGTGAACGTGTTGCCATTTCCGGTTCAGGAACGATTTAGTGAATGAACGTGTTGCCATTTCCGGTTCACGAACGAGTCATTGAGTGAACGTACTACAGTGATACCTCGGTTTACGAACTTAATTGGTTCCCAGAGAGTGTGTGTAAACCGAAAAGTTCTTCTTCCGAACATTTATTTCCCATAAGAAACCATTAAAATGAGAATAATCCGTTCCCAGGTCCCTATAAAACATAATTTTCTACTAAATAAGCCTTAAAACTACACAAAAATATACCTTATTTTTGTTATTTATTTATTTATTTTTTTTATTGTATTGTAATTAAAGAAATAAATTGTACTGTATAATAAAGTCGTTTTATTTTACTTTGTGATGGTAGTTCTTAAGGATAGTAGCAATGGTAGACTTACTTCATTGTGTTTATGGAACGGTTGTCGCTCATTCGCACTTTCGTGCTCACCGGAGCGGAGGAGGTGTGTCCCTTGGTGACAAGGAAGTGGAGCACTTTAGCGAGTCAACAAGTGAGCACCGTCAACTACTTTCACCTCTTTCCTGGGACTAAACAGCCGTGGCACGATTTTCTCCTTTTTTGAGGTACGTGATGGCACTTTCGCTTTTTTTAGTGGCGCGAACTCCATTGACTACAATGCAAACGCGCCGCCGAATCGCCGTCCCTCGCTGGTAAGCATTAGGCTTAACACTAGCCTGTGGTGAGGTCTTTTTCGGTCCCATAATAGCAAAAGTACACTCAAAATGTCTATCAAACACAAACCGCGTCGCGCACTAAAAGAAAGGGGGTGACGAACTGGGACGCCGTGAGTGTGCGTCAGCTTCTTGTGGCCGCCACCGTGGTGCTGTTCGACCGCGTGGTTTGGTTCGTCCGCCGAAAAGTAGTTCGTCAGCCGAGACTAAATTTTCGCGAATTTAATGTTCGTGAGGCGAAAAGTTCGTGAGCTGAAGCGTTCGTGAGCCGAGGTATCACTGTACCTCCATTTCCCGTTCGCGTCCGATTCATTAAGTGAACATTGGAGTGTTGATAATTCGGTGAACGAATCTTTTGAACGGTTCTTTTAAATGAACTGATTCAGTTCACCGAAAAGAACTGTAATGCCCATCACTAGGATGTTGCAGATGCAAATGCACAGTAATATTGGACACTATTCTAGTAATGTCCGGTTCTCTTAGTTTTCATGGTTTGTTGAAAATCACATTAACAATTGCACAGTTGTGGACAGTTATATTGTTGCAAGAGGCACTTTTTTGGGAAACTTCAGGGACACTTAGCTTACTGGTACAGGGCCTCATAAACCAATGCTGCTGGAGTGTGGTGCTCGTGGGCAGAACTAAATCTGTAAGCGAGAAGTTCGGAGAATTGTTCATTTAAGTTCATTTTGATTGTTTTGTTAACAGCTGTATTTCACAAGAGACGTATTCTATCCAAAGATCAAAGAAAGATAATTGATTCGAATTATATTATGTATTTGAGGATTTTATATGAATTCCAAGATTTTACTGAAATAAACATCAGTTACAAGCTTTGAAAAAAAAAAAAGTAGAAGCCGAAGTAGAAAAATGTGATTAATCGCGATTAATTATGTAAAATTGTGCGATTAATTAGTTAAAAAATGTTCCTCGTTTTACAGCACTGTTCATAATACAAGATCAGACAAAGGCTCGTTTCCTGTTTTTCAATTTCAAATTATAAATTAGAAACGGGAGAAGGCTCGTTCCAGTTCAATGGAGACAGCAACACTGCCTCCTCATGGACGGGTGAGGAACGGACCTCAGACACATGAATGTCTGAGGATGTGTGTGAATATCTTGAAACAGTGGAATGTTTGTCTCAAAAATAAATGAGTGTGGCCACCGAGCCACAAACGCATATTCGACAATTCACACCCAGAATTCATGATAAATGCATTCACAATATTAATAAACACGTGAAAATTGCGGCTATATTTCTAAAATCCTGATATAGTCATATTCACATAACATTCATATCTTTCCTATTCTTTCTTCTTTCTTTTTTTTTTTACATGAATTTTCACATGGATTATTGAACATAGAATGTTTGTAGAAAATCTACGGCATGTACATGGAGAAGTATTTGTATGTCTATTTGGGGTGGAAAGGTTCACAAAATCCACGGTTCGGTTCATTTTGAGTTTTGTGCTGAGGTTTTTTGGTTCAGTTTGGTATGCAGTGGTTTTGGCTTTTAGAAAAATCAATTATGTCTTGGACTTAAAAGTGTATATTGTTCACAGCAAATTATTATTATTATTATTGTATTTATGCCAGTGGCATATAGTGGCAGGCATATCAAATAACTGCACTTCAGTTGGATGGCAGAAGTTGAAACCAACCTGTGTGTATCCGTCTGTTGCCATTCATACGAGTACGACTGTCGAAGTCATGGTTACCTGTAAATACATCAGCTTTGTATTCAACTATACAATACCAGATTTTCACACTAACGCTCAATTTACACTGGCTGCGGAACGGAGGCGGTGTGTTTTCCGTACGGCGGCCGTACGGACGCCGCAGGGATAGAACACATTCAAGTCAACGTGTCAATTCACACCAGCTGCAATGCGGTGCGGAACGGATGCGGCGATGCAGAAGGTTTCCGCAAGCGTTCTATTTTTTCCGGACACCGCATGCGGAATTTCATGAAGCTGAAGAAATTACACGAGGAAGGAAGTGGAGCATCTCACATCAAGGTAAATCTGGTATATTTCAAAATAAAACCGATTTTTATTTATTTATTTATCTTTTTTTTGGGGGGGGGGGAGCTAACTAACTACATAGCATGACACGAGTCGGACATTTAAGACAAAAAAATCAGCTCAGAATAAATTAAACATGACAAAGTAACGCTAAACACAAAATGTACTAACCCATGGCAGAAGAGCCATCGTAGAAGTCCCAGAAATAATGTCCTAAAAAGCATATCGATGTGACAACAGCCAAGCGTGGCTATTGTTTAAAAAATAGGACTCTATATACATGGTTATTATCGTGTGAACTCAACTCTCCAGCGTGAACTCCCGTGATCTTGCGGTATGGCAGGTGCAGATTTCCAGATACGCAACGACCGCAGTGTGAATTGCAGGCCGTGCAGAAGCCGTACGGAAAACGCATTGCGTCCTTTCCGCAGTCAGTGTGAATTTGGCGTAAGTGCATTTGTGACTAAACAGAGTTGGTTAGACCAAGCTCCCATTTGAAACAAAACACACAACTCAGTCATGAACATAGCGATTTCCAGCCCGTTGTAATTCCACCGTCCGTTTCATGTACCATCTTAATTAATAAAGATTCAAAAGTGATGGCTTAGATGCTAACGCTAGTAGCGTACTAGCATGTTCGTCCTTATGAAACATGAGAACAACACTCTGAGGCTGTACTACCCAGCCTACTGCAGTATGATCAACTACAATATCTTGTGCTATGGACACAACCCAACAGAGATACTAACTGTTGGTTGGAATTGGAGCAGAAGGATTGTAATAACCTTAGACTCTTAGATTTACTCGTTATTACAAAATCTATAAAACGACATTATTGTTTTAAAAATCCAATGACAGCCGCCACCCTGACTGCCTGGTGGAAGGCATTAGAAATGACGAACTCCCAATTGGTGCCCTGTGGGCTTTCTCCCATTTGGCATAACCCCGACTTTCAACTCAATAATCAGTTGTTCCATTTAAGCTTATGGGAGCAGAAAGGAATTACACACCTTCATCATCTTTTCTCAGATAATAAGTTTATATCGTATACAAACTTGGTCCAAAAATATGAAATAAAAAACGGAAATTTCTTACATTATCTGCAAGTTAAAAATATGGTCAAGAAACAAATCCCAACACTTCAGGATACGCTTCAACCTGCCTGTCTTAGCTAAAGATATTATTAAGCTTATACACAGACAAAATGTATTTACCGACTTTAAAATGGGAAAAAGACTTCCGGAACCAGACTTTTGGACCCAAATCTGTGAAAATGTATTTAAAATGACAAAACATACACATTTTCAACTTATCCAATATAAGATACTTCATAGAACATATATTACACAATATATGATGAAAAAAATGGGACTCTCTGACTCCGACATTTGTCTTTGGGGCTGGGGACCGGTGGGGCGCTGTGGGGGCCCGCCGGGCCTCGTTCTGCGGCCCTGGGCTCGGGGGTGTGGGCCGGGGCGGGGGCGGTGGTGTTCCGGGCGTCTGGGTCGGCTCGCCGACCGGTGTCCGCTCGGGTGACGTGGGGGTGGCCTTGGTGCTGCCACGGCCTGGGGGATTCCGGGGGGGCGGTGCTCGCTTTGCTGGGCCGCGGTTGACGGCTTCTTTCTTTGGTGGCGGTCCTTATACATGCCAGATCCATCACACCAGCATCTACTGAAACGCAAACAGAATTCGCCTCTCCCTCCCACAGCTCGTTGAATCAGTGGGTGCTGGTGTCTGTGGATCTCACTTTGCTTTATCTATCCTTCCCTCCTTCCTCTCTTTAGTTTTTCCTTTGGTCACTTGAGATCTCCTCAAATTATTGGAAGTTTGAGGTTTCTGGGGTTGGCATAGGACTGGTTTTGTAACCACCAGTGTTGCCACAGTTACCTTGAAAAAGTAACTTAGTTACTTTACAGATTACTTGGTTTTAAAAGTAACTAAATTGCGTTACTGATTACTTGATTTTAAAAGTAACTAAGTTAGATTAAAAGTTACTTTTTTAGTTACTTTCAGCAGCTGCCGATAACACCATCTCAACATAAAAATAATGCTGTAGAAACTGAGTTCCAAATACTTTATTGAAAGTGCATTTTTAACATGAAAATAAAGGTTTTTTTTTATGAAAAACAAAATAGGCAGTCTCTCTTGACTTCTTGTAACGTAAATACTTTTTATAAAACAAAAAATAATAATCTATCCAGGTTGAAAATGAAAATCCCCTTAATTCCTCTATTGTTTGTTCCGCTATTCCAACTCAACTCAACTCAACTCAACTCAACTCAACTCAACTCAAGTTTATTTATATAGCACTTTCAAACAGCCAGAACTGTCACAAAGCGCTTTACAGAAAGACAAAAAAAACAAACATAACACAAGAGCTGCGAGCAGCTATAAAGGGCCCTCGCAACCTGGGCCACGTTGGGGTACTTGCACGTCGGGGTACTGACATGTTGGGGTACTGTTTCATAGGAAACCGTCTAAATTGTAAATGTTTTTGCCATGCTTTGTGCTTGCAAAGTTTCATGGAAAGGCCAAAAATGATGCACAATTAACAAAATAAAATCAAAATGGTTTGGCACATGGCTATAGAATAATTTTTGTAGGTATTAGACTGATAGGTGTGCCTCCAAATATTCACACATCTAGCTGAATCATATAATCGGAAATACTTCATAAAAATGTCTAGAGGGCGCTATTGAGCCATTTATTACAAATTGCACAACAAATCTCTAAAATATTCATGTTCTTGAGAGGTCTGATCTGTGTGCAAAGTTTTGAGTTTTCGCTCATGTTTAGACTTTCAAAAAAAAAAAGCATTTTTCTTTGCAAACAATGCATCGCTAGAGCAAAGGCGTGACAAACAATTTCAATAACTTTTCATCTTAAATATCTTCAGATGAAACACGCCAAAGAATGAAGACAATCTGATAAGTTTTGTAGGAAATATGAGGCCTATAAAAGGCCCCCAAAAATGGCTACAAATAGCAAAGTAAATCAAAATGGCAGACTTCCTGTTTGGTTTAGCATATGGCTTTAGAAACTTTTTTGTCAGTCTTAGGCTGATAGGTATCCCAATTTTTACAAATCTAGCTGAATCATACATTTCCAAAAGCTTCATAAAAATGTCTATAGGGCGCTATTGAGCCATTTATTGCAAATTGCACAAGAAATCTCTAAAATATTCATGTTTATGACAAGTCTGATGTGTGTGTAAAGTTTCATGAGTTTTCGCTCGATTAGACAAAAAAAAAAAAAGCAGCATTTTACTTGGCAAATAATGCATCGCTATGGCAACGGCTTGCGACAAAATAAAAAAAACTTTCGATAACTTTGCATCTTAAACATCTTAAGATGAAACACACCAAGTTGGAAGACAGTAGGATAAATTTCGTAGGAGTTCGTTAAAATGTGACCCCTAAAAAAGGCGTAAATCAAAATGCCGGACTTCCTGTTTGGTTTAGCATATGGTTCTAAGAGACTTTTTTGTACATCGTGGGCTCTTATGTATGCCTCCAAATTATCATAGCGCTAGGTGAAACGTACAACCGGGAATGCTTCGTTAAAGAGGAGTTTTTTTTAGCTCAAAATGTGATGCCCGGCCCCTGCGGGACTTCCTGTTGGGTTTAGCACAAAGCAGCAAGAGACTTTTTTGTACATCGTGGGCTGTTACATATGTCTACAAATTTTCGTAGCTCTAGCTGCTTCGTACAACTGAGAATTCTTCATTAAGAAGAATTTTTTTCCTTTGCAAACAAGTGCATGCCACGACAACAGCGTGCGGCGAAATAAAAAGCTTTCAATAACTTTTTATCTTCAACATCTTAAGATGAATCACACCAAGTTTGAAGATGATCGGATAAACTCTGTAGGAGGAGTTCGTTAAAATAGGACCCCTATGAAATGGCCAAAAAAATGGCAACACGTTCCAAAGTAAATCAAAATGGCGGACTTCCAGTTAGGTTTAGCATATGGTTCAAAAAGAGTTTTTTGTACCTTGAGGGCTGTTACATATGTCTTCAAATTTTGGTAACTCGAGGTAAAACGTACAACCGGGAATGCTTCGTTAAGTAAGAATTTTCAAACTCAAAATTTGATGCCCCGCCTCTGGCGGACTTCCTGTTGGGTTTAGCAAATGGCACCAACAGACTTTTTTGTAGATCATAGTCTGTTACATATGTGTACCAATTTTCGTAGCTCAAGGTTAAACGTACAACCGGCAATGCTACGTTTAGTAAGAGTTTTGAAACTCTAAATTTGATGCCCCACCGCTGTCATATCGTATGTCAAAAACTTTAGATTTTTTACCATGGTGTTGTCCCAGGTCTTGAGATGGTACATCCGAAGTTTGAAGTCAATCGGATTGACCGTGTAGGAGAAGCGGGCAAAAGTATGACCCCTGTAAATGTGCAAAAATTGGCCAAAATTGGACATTTAAATACTCATATCTCACTTCCTGTCTATTTTAGGGTACACAGACCAAAAGAGGTTTTTGTTCATCTGGATATCCTACAGGTGCCACACAATTTTCATAGCCGTAGGACAATCGTAGTGGGACAGGGATCCGTTTAAGCTATGTAGGTGGCGCTACAGAGCCATTTTTCTGTTATCATGTATGGCGACTTTAAAATATCAAATTTTTCGCCAGGCCCGATCTGCGTGTAAAGTTTGGTGAGTTTTCGTTCACGTTTAGTGTCTCAAAAATGTGATTGTTTGCGGAAAAGAATAATAACAAATAAAAAGAAGAAGAATAACTAGAGCTGCGAGCAGCTATAAAGGGCCCTCGCAACCTGGGCCACGTTGAGGTACTTGCACGTCGGGTACTGGCATGTTGGGGTACTGTTTCATAGGAAACCGTCTAAATTGTAAATGTTTTTGCCATGCTTTGTGCTTGCAAAGTTTCACGGAAAGGCCAAAAATGATGCACAATTAACAAAATAAAATCTAAATGGTTTGGCACATGGCTATAGAATAATTTTTGTAGGTATTAGACTGATAGGTGTGCCTCCAAATATTCACACATCTAGCTGAATCATATAATCGGAAATACTTCATAAAAAATGTCTAGAGGGCGCTATTGAGCCATTTATTACAAATTGCACAACAAATCTCTAAAATATTCATGTTCTTGAGAGGTCTGATCTGTGTGCAAAGTTTTGAGTTTTCGCTCATGTTTAGACTTTAAAAAAAAAAAACATTTTTCTTTGCAAACAATGCATCGCTAGAGCAAAGGCGTGACAAACAATTTCAATAACTTTTCATCTTAAATATCTTCAGATGAAACACGCCAAAGAATGAAGACAATCTGATAAGTTTTGTAGGAAATATGAGGCCTATAAAAGGCCCCAAAAAATGGCTACAAATAGCAAAGTAAATCAAAATGGCAGACTTCCTGTTTGGTTTAGCATATGGCTTTAGAAACTTTTTTGTCAGTCTTAGGCTGATAGGTATCCCAATTTTTACAAATCTAGCTGAATCATACATTTCCAAAAGCTTCATAAAAATGTCTATAGGGCGCTATTGAGCCATTTATTGCAAATTGCACAAGAAATCTCTAAAATATTCATGTTTTTTTTTTTTTTTTTTTTTTTTTTTGTGTGTGTGCGTGCGTTTGCGTGCGTGCGTGCGTGCGTGCGCGTGCGTGCAAATACGTATAAATTTATACTCATTAATTCACCTAAAGCCTTATAAATATCCCATTCCCCTTCGCCTTAACCAGGTACTTCAGAATCTTGCCAGAGTCGTGAAGTTTAAATGGTCAGGAGACCAGAGAAAAGGTCAGAAAAAAAATAAAGAGAAAAGAAAGATAAATCAAAGTGAAATCCAGCACCGACCAAACACTTCCTGCCTTCCCCATGATTACAAAATCAAAGTCTTACGCCAACCCCGGAAGCCTCTAAATTCCAGCAAATTTAGCGAGATCTCAAGAGACCAGAGGAAAAACTAAAGAGAGGAAGGAGGGAAGGATCGATAAGGCAGAGTGAGATCCATAGAAGCCAGTACATCCAATCCATCAAAGTGAAATCCAGCACCAACAAAACCCCGCCTGCGTGGTTACAAAACCAGAGTCTTATGCCAACCCCAGAAACCTCAAACTTCCAATAAATTGAGATCTCAAGTGACCAGAGGAAAAACTAAAAGGAGGAAGGAGGGAAGGATAGATAAAGCAAAGTGAGATCCACAGACACCAGCACCCACTGATTCAAGGGGCTGTGGGAGGGAGAGGCTACTTCTGTTGAGTTTCAGTAGATGCTGGTGCGACGGATCTGGCATGCATAAGGACCACCACCAAAGAAAGAAAGCCGTCAACCGCGGTCCAGCAAAGCGAGCACCGCCCCCCCCCCCCGAAATCCCCAGGCCGCGGCAGCACCAAGGCCACCCCCAAGCCACCCGAGCGGACACTGGTCGGCGAGCCGACCCAGACGCCCGGAACACCCCCGCCCCAGCCCCGGCCCACACCCCCGAGCCCAAGGCCGCAGAACGAGGCCCAGCGGGCCCCCACAGCGCCCCACCGGTCCCCAGCCCCCATCCCCCCACGACCCCCCCCCCGCACCCCACCCAAACCCGCCACCCACCACGACCCAGGCCCCACCACCCCCGGCCCCCAAACCCCCGAACACACCCCGACCCCCAACACCCAACCCCCCACCCACCCATACCTCCACCCCCCCAAACAAGCCGCCCCCCCCCCCCCCCAACGACCGCCAACCCCCCCACGAACCCGGCCCCCCGCAAGCCCCCCCCACCCCCGGAAACCGGCACCGGGCAGCAGCGCAGAGAGGGAAAACGTGCCCACCCCACCTCCAGCCGTGCGAGAGTAGCACAGCGGCGGGAGGGGGGAAGCAGAGGAGGAAGCACCAGGGGAAAAGGCGGAGCACCAGAACACCGAGCCCGGTGGGGAGAGGCCCCGGTCGTCACGCCAGCGTACTAGTGACACCTAACCCTGTTACTGAGTCCGCCAGCTCGCCGACTGGCGAACTCTACCCTTACACCGTGAATGTGGCCCCACCCAGTGTATATACAAGTGTGTGCGTGTGGTGCATTAAAATTGGGAGCAGGTGAGTCGGAGCAGAGGGAAAAAATTTCCCCTACACCGACACACCCGCATCCCCCCCCCCCCAAAAAAGGAGGGACAAAGTGGTGGGGCAGGGACACAGATGGGGGGGACCACAGCGCTGCCAGGCACTGCAGTCCATCCCCTCTGATGGCTCCCCGCCCCAACTCACCCCTCCCCTTGGACATGAAGTGCATTAAAATTGGAGGGGAGTTGAAGGGTGAAGACGGTGTTTCCACCCTTCCCCACCCCACCAAGAAATGTGTTGTGTGCCCTATGTGTATATTTACAAAGTGTATAGTGCAAAACTAGTGAAGTGAGTAAGAGGAGCGACCAGCGGGGCCTCACCCAACCCGGCGGGTGTAGGTGGCACGCCCGTCCCCCAGCACCCCCCACCCCCACCCCACCCATCTGGCACCACAATAGGACCGGCCTCCGGTATATTCATGTTTATGACAAGTCTGATGTGTGTGTAACGTTTCATGAGTTTTCGCTCGTTTAGACAAAAAAAAAAAAAAGCAGCATTTTACTTCGCAAATAATGCATCGCTATGGCAACGGCTTGCGACAAAATAAAAAAAACTTTCGATAACTTTGCATCTTAAACATCTTAAGATGAAACACACCAAGTTGGAAGACAGTCGGATAAATTTCGTAGGAGTTCGTTAAAATGTGACCCCTAAAAAATGCGTAAATCAAAATGCCGGACTTCCTGTTTGGTTTAGCATATGGTTCTAAGAGACTTTTTTGTACATCGTGGGCTCTTATGTATGCCTCCAAATTATCATAGCGCTAGGTGAAACGTACAACCGGGAATGCTTCGTTAAAGAGGAGTTTTTTTAGCTCAAAATGTGATGCCCGGCCCCTACGGGACTTCCTGTTGGGTTTAGCACATGGCACCAAGAGACTTTTTTGTACATCGCGGGCTGTTACATTTGTCTCCAAATTTTCGTAGCTCTAGCTGCTTCGTACAACTGGGAATGCTTCATTAAGAAGGATTTTTTTCCTTTGCAAAAAGTGCATGCCACGACAACAGCGTGCGACGAAATAAAAAGCTTTCAATAACTTTTCATCTTCAACATCTTAAGATAAATCACACCAAGTTTGGAGATGATCGGATAAACTCTGTAGGAGGAGTTCGTTAAAATAAGACCACTATGAAATAGCCCAAAAAATGGCAACACGTTCCAAAGTAAATCAAAATGGCGGACTTCCTGTTCGGGTTAGCATATGGTTCAAAAAGAGTTTTTTGTACCTTGAGGGCTGTTACATATGTCTTCAAATTTTGGTAACTCTAGGTGAAATGTACAGCCGGGAATGCTTCATTAAGTTAGAATTTTGAAACACAAAATTTGATGCCTCGCCTCTGGCGGACTTCCTGTTAGGTTTAGCATATGGCACCAACAGACTTTTTTGTAGATCATAGTCTGTTACATATGTGTACCAATTTTCATAGCTCTAGGTTAAACGTACCACCGGCAATGCTTCGTTAAGTAAGAATTTTGAAACTGTAAATTTGATGCCCCGCCACCGTCATATAGTATGTCAAAAACTTTAGATTTTTTTACCATGGTGTTGTCCCAGGTCTTGAGATGGTACATCCCAAGTTTGAAGTCAATCGGATTAACCGTGTAGGAGAAGCGGGCAAAAGTATGACCCCTGTAAATGTGCCAAAATTGGCCAAAATTGGACATTTAAATACTCATATCTCACTTTCTGTCTATTTTAGGGTACACAGATCAAAGAGGTTTTTGTTCATCTGGATATGCTACAGGTGCCACACAATTTTCATAGCCGTAGGACAATCGTAGCGGGACAGGGATCCGTTTAAGCTATGTAGGTGGCGCTACAGAGCCATTTTTCTGTTATCATGTATGGCGACTTTAAAATATCAAATTTTTCGCCAGGCCCGATCTGCGTGTAAAGTTTGGTGAGTTTTCGTTCACGTTTAGTGTCTCAAAAATGTGATTGTTTGCGGAAAAGAATAATAACAAAATATGGCCCCAAAAATGGCTACAAATCCCAAAGTAAATCAAAATGGCAGACTTCCTGTTTGATGTGTGTGCAAAGTTTCATGAGTTTTCTCACATGTTTAGACAAAAAAAAGCAGCATTTTACTTGGCAAACAATGCATCGCTATGGCAACGGCGTGCTACAAAATAAAAAAACTTTCGATAACTTTGCATCTTAAACATCTTAAGATGAAACACACCAAGTTAGAAGACGGTAGGATGAATTTTGTAGGAGGAGTTAAAATATGACCCCTAAAAAAGGCCACAAAAAAAGGCTACAAATTCCATAATAAATCAAAATGGCGGACTTCCTGTTTGGTTTAGCACATGGTTCCAAGAGACTTTTTTGTACATCGTGGGCTCTTATGTATGCCTGCAAATTATCATAGCGCTAGGTGAAACGTACAACCGGGAATGCTTCGTTAAAGAGGAGTTTTTTAGCTCAAAATGTGATGCCCGGCCCCTGGGGGACTTCCTGTTGGGTTAGCACAGGGCACCAAGAGACTTTTTTGTACATCTTGGGCTGTTACATATGTCTACAAATTTTCGTAGCTCTAGCTGCTTCGTACAAATGGGAATGCTTCTTTAAGGATATTTTTTTTTTCCTTTGCCAACAGTGCATGCCATGACAACAGCGTGCGACGAAATACAAAGCTTTCAATAACTTTTCATCTTCAACATTGTAACGATTATCGGCCGGTTGTAACTTTTTGCAACCTCAGTTCCAAAGGAATTCCACTCTTGTCGCCTGGACATGCCACCGTGGGGGGTGGGGAGGACAAGAACATCCACCACAAAGAGCCACACATGTTCTGACTGACACGCGCACACGCACACACACACACACACACACACACGTCAGAACAGTAAAAGCCTTCTTAGAAACTTGACTTTCTTATTTTGCAACAGAACAATGAATTATGAAATGTTATGTTTGCCATTTGTGAAATGTTGACTCCATGAAATGTCATGAAAATGTTCCATTGCAGTGGCAGATTCTCCACTAAACTTTCATGCGTATGCACGTTTTAACAATGTAAGCTAGGTAACATTTCATTTGAGGTATTCAATTGTACGTGTTGCATTGGTTGAATTCTGACCTTAGAATCTCAACACACATGGGATCCAGATTCAATCTGATTAGTCTACCAAAACCCTCCCCCAGCTGGTAACTTTCCACTTTGGTCTCACCAGACCCCTGGTGTGGAGGCCGCCACCCTCCCAATTTAAAAGCACGCTCCCTGCGTGCTGCTCTCTCTCTTTTCGCTGCTCTTTGGCTCCGCTCTTTTCGCTGCTTCTCTTTCCGGGTCTCCATCGGCGTGGTTGCCAGACAAAGGGCTAGCCCAGCTAGCTTAACCTCCAGCACACGGCAACGCACAGAAGCCATCGCGTGTAGCGACAGGCACAGCGAAACACGCTGCTTTTAGTCCCTGCAAAGGCTCAACGGATGGTGCTTTTCCCAAGCACCGAGGCCTCAACCAAGAGGGCCTCTTCCCAGCCAGCAGGTTGACCCCGTGACGCTCGGTTGGCCAGCCGGACGACCTGTCTCTCCCTCTCCTGAACTGAACCTTCTCCATTCTATCTTCAAACGGGCTTGGCAAGTCTCCATCCAGGGTCCTGCTTCTCAGACCAACCCCATCTGTAAGTGCAACTGCAGGTGTTGGCGCAGCCATGCCTCAGGACTTGGAAATGCCGGCAGACGGAGGAAAACACAAGACAGCAGCAGTTTGCGTTCGGCCTGCATGCAATTCACTTAGTGACTGAGTGCACAGCCATTTATTTGAATGAACACCGGTGTGTAACCCCGCGCTCCGTCAGCCAACTCAAGAATGTGGCGCTGAGGTTTGAAGCTCGGATCAAACTCCTCAAATTTTTCGATGTCGGTGATGATGTGCTTCGTCGCTCCTGAGTCGACCATGAGACCCTTCGCATTCACTGTGCTGACAGGCTCGTGCACCTTAAATGCGAACGTGTGGTCCTCTTCGTCCACCGCTTGCTTCGCTTCATCCCGCTTTCTCCGCCGACATTGTGCGTCCTTATGCGTAGCATTCTTGCAGAGACTGCACCATTGTCTTTTCTCTCTACGCTCTCCAGTCGATGCGCACTCCGCGGCTTTGTGGCCTTTTTGTCCACATTTAAAGCAGGTGATCTTTGCTGCCCAATTGTCTCTTCCTTTAACCTTCATCACGCTATCCTCGCCTGAGCTCGAAGCTCCAAACTTCTCCGTGCTTTCAGAGCTTCTCAATTTTGTTTTAAATTCGGCGAAGGTTATCTTTTCGTCACTCTGCGTAACATGAACAGAGAACGGTTTAAACGTGTCAGGCAGGCCCTTTAAAACCATTGCGGTCAGCAAGCTGTCACTCAGTGTCTCTCCTGCGTTACGCAACGCTGTAATGGCAGTCTCTGTGCGAATAATGTAGTCCGTGACACTTTCGTTCACACCTTTTTGAAGAGATGTCAGTTCAGTGTACAAACTAATTACGCGCGGCTTTCCTTTACCTGCGTAATGGTCGCGCAGAATCTGCAGCGCTTTCCTGCCATCATCCGCGGCGTCCCTCATCACAAGTGACAAACTTTTGTCGTCCAACAGCTGAATTAGAACTGCGTACGCCTCTTCATTTTTACTGGTGTCTTCATCTGCATCATCCATGTCTGCATCGGAAGGTTCACTCAAGATCGTGTTCTTGAGATCGAGCAGACGCAAATGTGCCAGGAACTTTGTTTCCCACAGTTCATAATTCTTTTCATCTCCGTCAAAACATAAACGATTCCATCGGCTTCCAAAATCTTTCCCGTATCTACTACTGGGCCCATAACCTGTTGGCGCAGCCATGCCTCAGGACTTGGAAATGTCGGCAGACGGAGGAAAACACAAGACAGCAGCAGTTTGCGTTCGGCCTGCATGCAACTCACTTAGTGACTGAGTGCACAGCCATTTATTTGAATGAACACCGGTGTGTAACCCCGCCCACACCCAGTAGTAGATTACGTCAATTAAGAACACCTGACAACAATCCAACAGCAGGCCTTCGCCAGATTACAAATTGGTGCAAACTAGGTTGATTGTGGGTCCCATGTTGGGTTGATTTAAGAAATCCATCACCTTGGTTAAGACCGTTTCTCTTTTCTTCTTTTCTTCTCCTTTGATTATTTTTATTATTTTAGTTCTCGTTTCATTTCCTATCATAGTAGTTAGTTTTGCTTCTTTAAATTCTAAGTAGATTATCCCACCTAGGTTAGAGAATAAACGTGCACAAAACTCAACCCCTGGTTTACTGTGTGTGTGTTTCATCAATTTATAGTGACCTCTAAGCTGAACAAAGAACTCACAAAATTGTAGTAAGGGCACAACCTTCATTTTAATGACTGATTCAACGAGGTTCTCATCTGTTATCCTGATAAAATTATCAAAAAGAGATGTGGTGCTCCGCAGGCAAGCTCAACTTAATTTAAATATTAAGTTTGAGTCTCCTTCAATTAATGAGCCAATTGATTATCAATTTAATAATTAACAATTATTGATTTAATAATTAATTGGACCGATTTCCCTTACAACATCTTAATATGAATCACACCAAGTTTGAAGATGATCGGATAAACACTGTAGGAGGAGTTCGTTAAAATAAGACCCCAATGAAATGGCCAAAAAAATGGCAACACGTTCCAAAATAAATCAAAATGGTGGACTTCCTGTTAGGTTTAGCATATGGTTCAACAAGAGTTTTTTGTAGGTCATAGCCTGTTACATATGTGTACCAATTTTCGTAGCTCTAGATTAAACGTACAACCGGCAATGCTTCGTGAAGTACGAATTTTTAAACTCTAAATTTGATGCGCCGCCGCCGTCATATAGTATATCAAAAACTTTTCATTTTTCGCAATGATGTTGTCCCAGGTGTTGAGATGGTACATCCCAAGTTTGAAGTCAATCGGGTTAACCGTGTAGGAGAAGCGGGCAAAAGTATGACCCCTGTAAATGTGCAAAAATTGGACATTTAAATACTCATACCTCACTTTCTGTCTATTTTAGGGTACACACTTCAAAGAGGTTTTTGTTCATTGGGATGTGCTACAGGTGCCACACAATTTTCATAGCTGTCGGACAATCGTAGCGGGACAGGGATCCGTTTAACCTATGTAGGGGGCGCTAAGGAGCCATTTTTCTGTTATCATGTATGGTGACTTTAAAATATCAAATTTTTCGCCAGGCCTGATGTGCGTGTAAAGTTTGGTGAGTTTTCGGTCACGTTTAGTGTCTCAAAAATGTGATCGTTTGCGGAGAATAATAAGAAGAAGAATAACTAGAGCTGCGAGCAGCTATAAAGGGCCCTCGCAACCTGGGCCACGTTGGGGTACTTGCACGTCGGGGTACTGGCACGTTGGGGTACTGTCAAATAGGACAAGGACCATCTAAAATGTTTTTGACAAGCCTAGTGTGTGCAAAGTTTCATCAAAACGCAAAATATGGTGTGCAATTCCCAAAATAAATTCAAAATGGCGGACTTCCTTTTAGGTTTAGCATACGGCTACAGAATACTTTTTGTAGGTCTTAAGCTAATAGGTATGCCTCCGAGTTTTCACAAATCTAGGTCAAGTCATCTTTAGTTGTGTATCGCTTGAATCATACAATTGGAAATGCTCCATAAAAATGCATAGAGGGCGCTATTGAGCACAACGTTGGGTTACTTGCACGTCAGGGTACTGGCACGTTGGGGTACTGTTACATGGAACAAGGACCATTTAAAATGTTAGTTTTTTCCATGCCTTGTCTGTGCAAAGTTTAATGAAAGAGGCCAAAAATGATGTATAATTCCCAAAATAAAATCTAAATAGCGGACTTCCTCTTTGGTTTGGCAAATGGCTACCAGTGTTGCCACAGTTACCTTGAAAAAGTAACTTAGTTACTTTACTGATTACTTGGTTTTAAAAGTAACTAAATTGCGTTACTGATTACTTGATTTTAAAAGTAACTAAGTTAGATTAAAAGTTACTCTGCTGCTCATGCTAGTTGTAGACATTGACAGGGAGCCACAAACTGAGAAATGAGATACTTGCAGTGTGCTTTTAGCTTAGCTGGTGTGTTGGCTGTGGGACATACCTGTGTCGTTTGAATCCATGCATTGGATCGTCACGGGAGTTATTCTTTTTGGCTCGCGCGCAGTACCAATGCCGGCCCGGGACATACAAGTGCACCGAGAGGACTCGATAGCCATGGGAAATACCGAGATGTACGGCACCGGCTTCTGCTAACTGTCTCCATTTGTATGTTGTCACTCGTTGCGCGCGCGCGCGCCGTGTCGCGAGCACGGAAACACGGAAGTAGCTTGAATGGTGATGCTACTGAAATGTAAACAAAACAAGTAGAGCACGGCGCAGAACTCTTGCTATTGTTATGAAAACCATAAAGCCTCACTCGCAACCGATACGGTCGTTTTGCTCCCCTTGACGAACGATGGTTCGGTCGAATCGTTTTTTTGTTCCACCCCTACTGAAAACGTAACTTGTCTGACGTCACTCCCCCTGGCGAGAGGGCGGAGACGACCTCATCCCATAATGCTTCACGGACCAGTTGAGGATGGAAATAAAAATTTTTTTTTACCACTTTTATGGTCCATAATGCACACTTTTTTTGTTGTGTTGTGTGCCTGTTGGTTAATAAAACTAGTAGTAAAAGTATCATCACTTTTGTTTTGAATGTGCAAACCATTCATGACCAGACCATGGCTGAATTCAGTGTGGTGATCAATGACTTCTGCCTCATCTTCGTAATTAGCAGTAGTTGTTTGTGACTGTTACAACAGTGAGATAGTTTGCCTTCTTCATGAAAATGTGGAGTAACGCATTGATTCTCTGGACAGTAACTTTAATCAGACTACTTTGTAGAATAAAGTAACGCGCTAGACTATTAGTTACTTTAGAAAGCAACTTTTTTGAGTAACGCGTTACTAAGTAACGCGTTACCGGCAACACTGATGGCTACATAATACTTTTTTGTAGGTATTAGGCTGATAGGGGTCTGTCCTAATTTTCACAAATCTAGCAGAATCATACAATCGGAAATACTTCATAAAAATGTCTAGAGGGCGCTATTTATTGCAAATTGCACAATAAATCTCTAAAAATTCATGTTCATGACAAGTCTGATGTGTTTGCAAAGTTTCATGAGTTTTCACACATGAATAGATAAAAAAACAAAGCAGCACTTTACTTGGCAAACAATGCATCGCTATAGCAGCAGCGTGCGACAAAATAAAAAACTTTTGATAACTTTGCATCTTAAACATCTTAAGATCAAACACACCAAGTTTGAAGACGGTCGGATGAACTTTGTACGAGGAGTTCGTTAAAATATGACCCCTGAAAAAGGCCACAAAAAATGGCAACAAATCCCATCGTAAATCAAAATGGCGGACTTCCTGTTTGGTTTAGCACATGGTTCCAAGAGACTTTTTTGTACACCGTGGGCTCTTATGTAAGCCTGCAAATTATCATCGCGCTAGGTGAAACGTACAACCGGGAATGCTTCGTTAAAGAGGAGTTTTCTAGCTCAAAATGTGATGCCCGGCCCCTGGGGGACTTCCTGTTGGGTTTAGCACATGGCACCAAGAGACTTTTTTGTACATTGTGGGCTGTTACATATGTCTACAAATTTTTGTAGCTCTAGCTACTTCGTACAACTGGGAATGCTTCATTAAGAAGGATTTGTTTCCTTTGCAAAAAGTGCATGCCACGACAACAGCGTGCGACGAAATAAAGAGCTTTCAATAACTTTTCATCCTCAACATCTTAAGATGAGTCACACCAAGTTTGAAGATGATCGGATAAACTCTGTAGGAGGAGTTCGTTAAAATAAGACCCCTACAAAATGGCCCAAAAAATGGCAACACATTCCAAAGTAAATCAAAATGGCGGACGTCCTGTTAGGTTTAGCATATGGTTCAAAAAGAGTTTTTTGTACCTCGAGGGCTGTTATATACCTCTACAAATTTTGGTAACTCTAGGTGAAACGTACAGCCGGGTATGCTTTGTTAAAGAGGAGTTTTTTTTAGCTCAAAATGTGATGCCCGGCCCCTGGGGGACTTCCTGTTGGGTTTAGCACAGGGCACCAAGAGACTTTTTTGTACATCTTGGGCTGTTACATATGTCTACAAATTTTCGTAGCTCTCGCTGCTTCGTACAAATGGGAATGCTTCTTTAAGGATATTTTTTTTCCTTTGCAAACAGTGCATGCCATGACAACAGCGTGCGACGAAATACAAAGCTTTCAATAACTTTTCATCTTCAACATCTTAAGATGAATCACACCAAGTTGGAAGATGATCGGATAAACACTGTAGGAGGAGTTCGTTAAAATAAGACCCCAATGAAATGGCCAAAAAAATGGCAACACGTTCCAAAATAAATCAAAATGGCGGACTTCCTGTGAGGTTTAGCATATGGTTCAAAAAGAGTTTTTTGTAGGTCATAGCCTGTTACATATGTGTACCAATTTTCGTAGCTCTAGATTAAACGTACAACCGGCAATGCTTCGTGAAGTAAGAATTTTTAAACTCTAAATTTGATGCGTCACCGCCGTCATATAGTATATCAAAAACTTTAGATTTTTTACAATGATGTTGTCCCAGGTGTTGAGATGGTCCATCCCAAGTTTGAAGTCAATCGGGTTAACCGTGTAGGAGAAGCGGGCAAAAGTATGACCCCTGTAAATGTGCAAAACTGGGCCAAAATTGGACATTCAGATGATCATACCTCACTTTCTGTCTATTTTAGGGTACACACATCAAAGAGGTTTTTGTTCATCTGGATGTGCTACGGGTGCCACACAATTTTCGTCGCCATAGGACAATCGTAGCGGGACAGGGATCCGTTTAACCTATGTAGGTGGCGCTATGGAGCCATTTTTCTGTTATCATGTATGGCGACTTTAAAATATCAAATTTTTGGAGCTTTCGGCTCCCACACATCAGACACCTAGGGGTGCATTTGCCTTTCCAACTGATGCAGGATCCAAACGGTCCCTTTCCAAACAGTGGTTTCAGACACCCTGGCGCCTAATGGCCAACACATTTTTGCTGCTGTTGTGTATGACTGCGCTAATGACATATTTAAAATGGCTAGCGCAAAATCTAATCTGCCGCAACGCCATTGAATAGCCAATTCAAGTTGCGCTTCACCCATTCGCACACCCGCACTCATACTTATGACACCATGTGCATAAACAAACATCCTAGAAAGTGTACAGTGACTCAAATGAACTTCAGCAGACTCCCCAAACGACTAAAGCAATTGGTAAGAAATGTGCCTTTAGCTACTGCTTTTCTTAGCTTCTTATTTAAAATAAGAACCTTAATTGTTAACGCTGTTAGTCCAAACACCGTTAACTTGAAAATGGCGAAACACGCGAGTCACGACCGAGATTCCTTTTGCCTAACAACGCGTAGCAAACAAATTACCAATCTACCGTCTCCCGACAAAACAACCAAAAGGACTACGCTAGTCCTCAATCTGCCTAGCATCACGCTAAGCTGAACCAAACTAACCACGAGACAGTTTGGTAACATTTCATTTGAGGTATTCAAGTGTACGTGTTGCATTGATTGAATTCTGACGTTAGAATTTCAGCAAACATGGGATCCAGATTCAATCTGATTAGTCTACCAAAAACCCTCCCCCAGCTGGTAACTTTCCACTGTGGTCTCACCAGACCCCTGGTGTGGAGGCCGCCGCCCTCCCAATTTAAAAGAACGCTCCCTGCGTGCTGCTCGCTCTCTTCTTCGCTGCTCTTTGGCTCCCGCTCTCTTCACTGCTCCTTGGCTCCTCTTGGCTCTTTCCTGGTCTCCATCGGCGCGGCTGCCAGACAAAGGGCTAGCCCAGCTAGCTTAACCTCCAGCACACGGCAATGCACAGAAGCCATCGCGTGTAGCGACAGGCGCAGTGAAACACGCTGCTTTTAGTCCCTGCAAAGGCTCAACGGATGGTGCTTTTCCCAAGCACCCTGAGGCCTCCACCAAGAGGGCCTCTCCCCAGCCAGCAGGTTGACCCCGTGACGCTCAGTTGGCCAGCCGGACGACCTGTCTCTCCCTCTCCTGAACTGAACCTTCTCCATTCTTTTTTTTTTTTTTTTTTTTTTTCTTTCTAGAGCTCAGAATTGTTCATTCGGTAGTCTTACCGATTCAACGTCTTGTCATCATTGCTCTTTTTTTTTTTTTTTTTTTTGTGTGTGTGTGTATGTGTGCGTGCGTTTGCGTGCGTGCGTGCGTGCGTGCGTTTGCGTGTGTGCGTTTGCGTGCGTGCGCGTGCGTGCGTGTGCGTGCGTGCAAATACGTATAAATTTATACTCATTCATTCACCTAAAACCTTATAAATATCCCATTACCCTTCGCCTTAACCAGGTACTTCAGAATCTTGCCAGAGTCGTGAGGTTTAAATGGTCAGGAGACCAGAGAAAAGGTCAGAAAAAAAAAGAAATAAAGAGAAAAGAAAGGTAAATCAAAGTGAAATCCAGCACCGACCAAACACTTCCTGCCTTCCCCATGATTACAAAATCAAAGTCTTACGCCAACCCCGGAAGCCTCTAAATTCCAGCAAATTTAGCGAGATCTCAAGAGCCCAGAGGAAAAACTAAAGAGAGGAAGGAGGGAAGGATCGATAAGGCAGAGTGAGATCCATAGAAGCCAGTACATCCAATCCATCAAGGTGAAGTCCAGCACCAACAAGACCCCTCCTGCGTGGTTACAAAACCAGAGTCTTATGCCAACCCCAGAAACCTCATACTTCTAATAAATTAAGATCTCAAGTGACCAGAGGAAAAACTAAAGAGAGGAAGGAGGGAAGGATAGATAAAGCAAAGTGAGAACCACAGACACCAGCACCAACTGATTCAAGGGGCTGCTTTTAGTCCCTGCAAAGGCTCAACGGATGGTGCTTTTCCCAAGCACCCTGAGGCCTCCACCAAGAGGGCCTCTCCCCAGCCAGCAGGTTGACCCCGTGACGCTCAGTTGGCCAGCCGGACGACCTGTCTCTCCCTCTCCTGAACTGAACCTTCTCCATTCTATCTTCAAACGGGCTTGGCGAGTCTCCATCCAGGGTCCTGCTTCTCAGATCAACCCCATCTGTAAGTGCAACTTTGAAGGCCTTCGCCCTAGTACAAATTGGTGCAAACTAGGTTGATTGTGGGTCCCATGTTGGTTGATTCAAGAAATCCATCACCTTGGTTAAGACCGTTTCTCTTTTCTTCTTTTCTTCCCCTTTGATTATTTTTATTATTTTAGTTCTCGTTTCATTTCCTATCATAGTAGTTAGTTTTGCTTCTTTAAATTCTAAGTAGATTATCCCACCTAGGTTAGAGAATAAACGTGCACAAAACTCAACCCCTGGTTTACTGTGTGTGTGTTTCATCAATTTATAGTGACCTCTAAGCTGAACAAAGAACTCACAAAATTGTAGTAAGGGCACAACCTTCATTTTAATGACTGATTCAATGAGGTTCTCATCTGTTATCCTGATAAAATTATCAAAAAGAGATGTGGTGCTCCGCAGGCAAGCTAAACTTAATTTAAATATTAAGTTTGAGTCTCCTTCAATTAATGAGCCAATTGATTATTAATTTAATAATTAACAATTATTGATTTAATAATTAATTGGACCGATTTCCCTTACACTTTGGAAAGCAAATTTTTTGGAGTAACGCGTTACCGGCAACACTGGTAACCACGCAGGAGGTGTTTGGTTGGTGCTGGATTTCACTTTGATGGACTGGATGTACTGGTTTCTATGGATCTCACTCTGCCTCATCGATCCTTCCTCTCTTTAGTTTTTCCTCTGGTCTCTTGAGATCTCGTTAATTTGTTAGAATTTAGAGGCTTCTGGGGTTGGCGTAAGACTTTGATTTTGTAACCATGGGGAAGGCAGGAAATGTTTGGTCGGTGCTGGATTTCACTTTGATTTATCTTTCTTTTCTTTTTATCTTTTCTGACCTTTTCTCTGGTCTCCTGACCATTTGAACCTCACGACTCTGGCGAGACTCTGAAGTACCTGGTTAAGGTGAAGCGTAATGGGATTTTTATAAGGTTTTATGTGAATTAATGAGTATAAATTTATACGTATTTGCATGCACACGCACGCACGCACGCACGCACACATACACACACACACACAAAAAAGAGAGCAATGATGATAAGACGTTGAATCGGTAAGACTACCGAATGACCAATTCTGAGTTCTTGATTGGCTGTAGCGTTGCTGGAAGGATATGATGCATATGACATGACGTGCGCCGTAACCTTGGGAGCCATCGTAACCATGGACGCCACCATATTGGGTTTGCGCTCATGGGTGGGGGGGGGGGGGGTGGGGGGTTGGGGGGCTATTGAGGGGGGGGGGGGGGTGGGGGGGCAAAAAAATTGTTGTGTGAAGAGAGCGAATGGAATACAGACGGACCGACCGAAAGTATTTAACCGATCAGTTTTCAAAAAACGTTCCAGCACTAATGTCTATAACTTAGTGTCTGTGCTCTACAGGCCTGCTGGGATGGCAGTCATCGGTCTGGCTTTTGGGCAGCACATTCTGGAACCTTTGTTTATGCCCTGTGATATTCCACCTATTGCTGTCAAACTATCTACAGCCTTTGGCATCAGTATGTATTATCTTTTATCTATTATCCATTTTATTTTTGTTAACGTAACAGCACTAGATATGTCTAAAAACGGTATGTCAAAATGTACTGTGGGAGTCATAAAAATAATAATGCAATAAGTGCACATTTGCTTTGATAGTAGAACTTCAATTGTGCTTTCCTGAATGGTCCCATTAGCAAGACGACATTGAATAAACATTGATTTTCCACCCAAATCATCAGTATGGTTGACATTGAAATTTCCAACAATAAACGTTGAATCAAGGTTGCAAATACTGATGACACCTTGATGAACCAATGTTGACAAATAGTTGATTTATGATTGGCTGAGAAATATGATTGAGAAGTCATTGAATTATGGATGAGCTGGGGTTTTGGTTGAAAAATATTTGTTGACTAAACTCATGAAATTATTTTTTTTTTGGTACTTTGTCACCCACTCACACAAACCAACTTGGTCTCTTGGGTGGGGAAGCTCTTTGTCTAGCCATCCATCCATCCATCCATCCATCCATCCATGTTCTTTACTGCTTATTCCTCACAAGGGTCGCGGGGCTCTTTGTCTAGTCGAGCGAAATTGTAAGTGTTCCTTAAGCCTGGTACACACATAAGGATTTTTCAAATATTCAAATATGTTTTATCTTTGTCAGACCCCACACATAAAGATAAAAAATGGGCGTTTTGGTCGTATTGTGTGTGGGGTGCTCAGATAATCTCATCACTACTCCTCAAACATAAAGATTGTCTTCCAACACTGGTCAAGAATCCAGTCCTCCAAGGAAAAGGGCTCGTGTGATCACGTGACTTCACAAACACAAAGATGACCAGGCACTTCCGGGTATGTGCCGATGTTTGCCGAATGTTTCCAAAGGGGACAGGAGATGGGATCAGTTAGTATTAATGTCTGCAAGGAAATAATTGAGATTTGGCGCAGCAGAAGCGAAGAGACCAGGGGCTGCAGCGGCACAGGTGAGGTGGCCAGGGGCTGCAGTGGGAATGGTTGCTCAAACTTTAGGCTGACAAGGACCGGGGAGTGGCTTTTGTGGAACCGGGACGGGGCCGGCTGCTTCGGTGGAGCCGAGACGGAGACATGATGCTGCCATGGAGCTGGGACAGGAACATGAAGCTGCCATGGAGCCACGGGACATGAAGCTGATGTAGAGCCAGGACGGAGACATGAAACTTCCGTGGACCCGGGACAGGGACTTGAGGCTTCCTAAGAGTCGGGACAGGGACTAAAGCGTGCTGCTTCCAAAGAGTAGGGACAGGCCATGTGCCTCCCGCTGGGTGCTTACTTGGTGGGTGCATTCTATCATGGTGGACGTGAGTGGTTGGGGGATGGTGGACCCAAATGCAGTGAAGTGAGGTAGTGAAACAGGAATCAAGCGCAATACGTGGAAATTTAATGAAACATAGGAAAAAAGGTGAGCAGACAACCATGACTTGATGGGCATGGACAGGACGTGTCGTTGAGTACGGCTGTCGGATTGTCAGTCTTGGTTGGTTTGGTGTATTTGTGAAACTGCAGTGGCACAAGGGATCTGCCAGGCTGATCTGTCCAGTGCCAGAGTTTCAAGCTGTATGGTGTTCATGTTGGCTCCCTTTAGGAGGTCCCTGGTGTAAGTCCTTAAAGCTCCGTTTTTGCCTCCCAGCAGAGCATTTTGCGCATCTCAGCTGGCTATAGAGTACTTGGTGAGGCAGGCGGTGGTCAGGCATGTGGATGGTGTGTCCAATCCACCAAAGATGTTTCTTAGCCACGGCTGCTTCCATGCAGATAGAGTTGGTGTACTTGAGGATGTCTGTGTGGTGGACTTGATCATCCCAGGACAGGCCAAGGATCTTCTCTAGGCAGTGGATGTGGAAATCCTCCAGGTTAGTGATGTGCCGGTGTTTGGGTTTTTGTTTGATTTGGGGTGTTCTTGTCTTTTATCTTAGAGCGTGCTCACACTCGGGCCATTCTACCGTACCCAAGCACGCTTGCTGCTAAAGTCCGGATTCTTGTCCGTGCCTGAGTATGGTTCGGATCCCCAGTTTGGCACGATTGGGAGAGGTGGGTCAGAGAACGGTACGGTTGGCCGCACATGCGCACAGCCGCGGTGAGTAGTCGCCACGCCGAAACGTAACCATGACGTCGCGTACGTACGTGCGACATATATAGCGAGCGACCAGAACTGTTGACCATACAACAACCAGAGTGTTCCTGGCAAAGAGATGGCAGCAGCAAAGGGATCACGTTGGTCTGATTATGAAGTGCAACCGTGTTGTCGAGTTCGCTCTCCATAGGGCCGCTGAGCTGTCTAAACAACAGTCCCCCTATAACGATGACGTCTTCTTGCCTGAGTCAATGTGATGACGTATATTTCGGAGGCAACTGAGCCGTGACTGCCCACAAACTGCCAGTCTGCAAACAACACGATAGTCGTGTCTTCCTCGTTTTGTGCAACCTTCTTAGCTTGTTTATGCTTTTACAGCAAAATGTTTTGCGTGATGTTGTATTACTTGAATCACCTGGCATTGTCACTTGTTCGTCTCACTGATCTGTATATATTACTGGATAGCCGATAGCCCATACACGCCCCTACTAGCCGTTGACGTAACTGGGCAGCCATCTTAGTCCTCCCATCTTGCAAGCAGACTGATGCTTTGAAGACCCCTTTTCTTTTATCGATCAGTTGCTTGACCCCTGTTATTTCTACTGTAAATGTTTCGGAGGATCCTTTGTTGACATTTTTTTAGCGCATGCGCCGATAGCTGTGTGGCAGAAAACATGGCGGACTGTACAGAAACACCATACACGAAGAAAGTTAGCGGGCGAATCGCCTCTATTTAAGCACATTAATGGCCGAAGGGTGGAGAAGGTTTACGGAGATGTATTGGCAACAAGTTGAAACTATTGAAAGCCCATATGAGATATGGGATTATGACAAAATTTGGTCCGACTCACCTGTTTCCTGGTCACACATCTGCTTTGGGGACAAATTACTCTTATTTAATACAAAGCCCTGTGCAAAACTGGGTAATTATTCTTCATTGAAGTGTACATCGGTGCGTGCTGGAGTGACGTCATGCAGCCGACAAATTCGCCCTTCGGAGGACCCAGCCTTGTGAATTTGGACACAGCAGACTATCGCATTACGTTTAAGTTTGTGGAAGTACGTCACTCCAAACCAACCCCTCAAAACAATCAACATGCAGTCAACAATTAATAGTTCCATGGGGGAATTATGTCAACAAGCACCACAGCTTATTCTTGCTTTATTATGGGAAATGCAGTGACTTTAGTACAGTGAGACTTGTCCTGTGTGTGAGAATTTCAATGGCATCTGGTCTAGTTTTAACAAATGAATATCAGAGCTGACAAAATTCTTCTTTTCATATCCAGTCTTGGAGAAACATGCAGTCATTCTACGTAGCACACTAGCATTGTAGCACCTTTAATGGAGCTGTGAGGATGGAACTTACAAATATAGATACTGTGTATACACAAATGAGATTGGCAGGTATCTAAATAGATGCAGAATGTATTATTTATTCGGAGAAGACGAACATGTGGACACTCAAGTATAAAACTAGGCACTCCCCTCCCCCCTTCTCATTTATAGAAATCCATAACACAATTCTGATATGCCTTTTGATCCTCTGTTCGTAACGCTGGGCGGCTTTTTCATTAGCCTTCACGTTTAGCGATCCAGGATCGCCCATTTCAAGACGAGGAACAAGTCAAGGTGGCTGTCGATCGTGCTTGGGAACAAATATATAGTCACAATTACTTACCGGCAACTAAAGTGAGCGTTAGGAACCCATCAGCATCAGACGGAATCTGGGCTTTGAACGTGAAGTTATAACCTCCCTCCCTGCTTGCAGCCATTTCTTTCCCTTTTCACGGCCCCTTTCGGTGCGAGTGCGATAAAAAAAAATTTAAAAAAAACTTTTTTTTTTTTTTTTTTAATCAGGACCCCGACGGGCGGTACAATTTATGGCACAAGAAAAACGTTTCTTGGGAGGAGTAATAAGGTGGCCTCGTGGCTTCAAACCTGGCTATTCGGATCAGTGGTTCGTCTTCTTCGTTGATTCTTCTTCTACTCTTTCCGTTAACTCCCTGTGGCAGCGCTACAGCGACACTCCGTACTTGGCATCTATATTACAGCCGTTAAATGTCCTGGGCATCTTCTTTTAGACACTTGCATGTCTTGAGATGGTTCTCTCTGTACAAGATTTGTTTGAAGCCGGCTTTGCTTACGTGTAAACAGGGCCCGAGAGGCCGCCGTATTACTCCTCCCAAGAAATGTTTCTTGGCATACGATGCTATACATTTACATTATCGAAATTAGAGAACATTTGAGGCAGTACTTAATCGAAACAACAGGGGTCTATCAACTGAGCAATAAAAGTATTGTTCAAAGTAGTTTAAACATTAGTCATTAGTCTAGATGGGAGGAGTAAGATGGCTGCCCTGTCGCGTCAACAGCTTGCACGGACGTGTATGGGCTATCGGCTATCAAGTAATATATAAATAAGACCAACACAGGAAAGGTGACAATGCCGGGTGATTCAATTACAACAACATTACGCAAAACATTGTGCTGTAAAAACATAAACAAGCTACGGAGGTTGTGCAAAACGACGACGACACGGCTATCCACCATTGTTGACAGACTGGCCGTTCGTGCACAGTCATGCGAGAACTACATCATCACTGGAGGAGTATCCCCCATATGGTGTCCACTAGGGGTGTTTAAAAAAAAAATCGATTTGGCAATATATCGCGATATTACAGCACGCGATTCTCGAATCGATTCAATAGGCGGCTGAATCGATTTTTAAACGTTCATTTTTGATGGAAAAATATTCAACAAAACATCTTTACTTACGTAAGGGTTCACACACCTTAATCATGGAAAAATGTTAGATTAGTGGAACATTAAGCCTTAATATTTTATTTCAATGCTGTTCAAACATGAAACTGATTACAACCGGTTTGTTAATTAAATACAGTGGCTCACAGTTATAAGACTGAAATTTCAGATAAACAAATAATACATTTTCATACAAATCTTACAGTGTACATGTACAAGTTTACTGATTAGTATTTTCTAAATTTGAGTAAAAAATAAATAAATAATAAAATAAAAAATAAAAAAAATAATCGCAACAATCGACTTATAAATTCGTATCGGGATTAATCGGTATCAAATCGAATCGTGACCTATGAATCATGATACGGATCGAATCGCCAGGCACTAGGCAATTGACACCCCTAGTGTCCAAATGGAACATCTGGGGCGCGTTTCGAAATGTTTTCACTCTGGAGCCCGGTTCCAAAAGTTTCGGTTTCAAGCTCCGAAACCGCGCCACCGTGTGGACGAACTGCCCAACGGTAAGAAACTTGTGCAAATACATTGAAACGGGCTTTTTCGTGGACTTTGTCTGTGCCACGACAAGGAAGGTAGGACTCAGGGAGAGAGTAGGCCTCAAAGGCTGCAGTTTATTTTCTCTAGTGTTGTTCCGATACCGATACTGGTATCAGCAGAGGCCCCGATACTGCATTAAAACAGTGGTATCGGTCTCGGTGAGAACTAAGAAGTAACATGCAGATACCATTTTTTCCGACAGTAATATAGGACTTTGAATGCAGCATCTTGTTTCTTGCTTGTGCACGACATTCACGATCTGCATGCCGATCTAAGAAATCCTATTGGCCCTTGAATGCTCTGAACCAATGGCAGGACAGCTTTTTCATGTTGAGAAAAAAAAACCCTTAGGTATCGGCATTGGCCGATAATGCAAAGCTGGGTATCGGAATCGGTATCGGGGGCCAAACAACACTAGTTTTCTTCAAACACAAAATCACCTCTAACAGAGGGAAAAGGGGCACTCAAAAAGGAGAGAACTAAGGACGCTCTGCTGGGGAGGGAAAAACAGGCTCAGGAAATAACAAAAAGCGCTCCGCTGGGGAGGAAAAGGCACAAAAACAAGGCACAAGGCAAGGCAACAAACAAGGACGAGGACGAGGACGAGGGCGAGGACTCGAAGACTGTGGGACGCTTCCATGCACGGATGTGACACTTCGGCAAACTGAGGGAGGAGGCTGATGGCTTTCATTGCTGGGGGTAATTGGTGGCAGATGGAAACAATCATGGGCGGGACCGGTAATGAGTGGAGCGGTAGGAAGGGCAAGTGACCTGAGGTGAGAGGTTGTTTAGTGATTTCAAAAGACACAGGAAATGATTCAACAATATAAAAGCATAGGCTGGTCCGCCTGTGGCGGTGTGACAGTCTGCTGTCTTTGTTCAGTCTGTGTGGGTGCATTGTCGTTGTCATGCCCGTGCCATGTCCTGTTAATTGCCTCGTGTTCCGGATTCCGTTGAAGCATTGGCTTGTTTTTGGAGATTGTTGATTTTGTTTTTGGACACCAATGTTTTGCCTTTTGCTTTATTAAATCATTTTTTTTACTTCATCCCTGCCTTGCTCAGTTGCTCCCCACATTTAGGTCCACAACCTTCACCAACCGTGACATTAATTTTCACGATGAAAACTTCGGACCTCTATAGCAGGTTCACCAATTACGGTCCTCGAGGTCTGGAATTGGTGAACCCTGCTCAAAAGTATACTATACCATACTATACTATACTATACTATACTATACTATACTATACTATACTATACAGGGGTGTTAAAAAAATCGATTCGGTAATATATCGCGATACTACATCGCGCAATTCTCGAATCGATTCAATAGGCGGCTGAATCGATTTTTATTTTTTATTTTTTATTTTTTTTTATTTTTTATTTTAAAGAGCTCAGAATTGTTCATTCGGTAGTCTTACAGATTCAACGTCTTATCATCATTGCCTTTTTTTTTTTTTTTTTTTGTGTGTGAATCGATTTTTGAACTTCCATTTTTAATGGAAAAATATTCAACAAAACGTCTGACTTCGGGTTAGGATTCACACCTTGAGCATGGAAGAATGTTATATGAACGGAACATTAAGCCTTAATATTTTATTTTAATGCTGTTCAAACATGAAACAGATTACAACCTCTATAAGACTGAAATTTCAGATAAATAAATAATACATTTTCATATAAATCTTACACTCTACAAGCTTACTGATTAGTATTTTCTAAATTTGAATGAAAAAAAATCGCAACAATCGACTTAGAAATTCGTATCGGGATTAGTCGGTATCGAATCGAATCGTGACCTGTGAATCGTGATACGAATCGAATCGTCAGGTACTAGGCAATTCACACCCCTAATACTATACTATACTATGTATATATATTAGTATATATACTAGTATATACTATACTATAAACTATACTATACTAAGTATATATACTAGTATAGATACCAATTCCAGACCTCGAGGACCGGAATTGGTGAACTAAGTATATATACTAGTATATATACTAGTATATACTAGTATATACTACGTATAGTATAGTATAGTATAGTATAGTATAGTATAGTATAGTATAGTATAGTATAGAAGTTCACAATCAATATTTATCTAATTATACGACAAAAACATAGTAAATGGCTTTTCAGCGCTGGTTAGTTGTTGCTGCTGTGAGGGGGAGAATAAATCATTTCAAAGATTGAAATAAGCCAGTCAGCAATCATGTTGGCCGACTTAGCCTCAGGATGTCCAGTTTTTCTTGAAGTTTGCCTTGAAACCGAACTTTTAATAATGTGCAACATCCGTCCTGCGTAGTCATCTGCACGTAATTGTGAATCACATGGTTTAGCTCCCATCAACCAACATTCATCAATGTAATAAGGACAATGAGTTAAAGTTACTTTATCTAACTAATTTGGAAAATGTGCTATTCACTGCTAAAATGGGTGCAACATGACTTTCTCCATCTCCATAGCTGCAGTAATGTACACAAATAGTATGAGTGTCACATGGACAGCGCGGATCCAAATCTTCTTCACCTTCTGCAAGCTGGTGGCCATCAGCACCATCATTGTTCCTGGAGCATACCAGTTCTTAAAAGGTAGGACACATTTCACCTTATCCCGACAACTATTATAACTAACAACTCATCTACTTTTGTTTCTATTACCACCAGACTCGATTCACATAGGTATGAGAACGTACTGGTAAAAGCCAGGCTGGACAGCAAAATAAATAAATAAATAACTTCATGAGTTAATTAGGCTGCGATTGGCTGGCAACCAGTTCAGGGGTACCCCGCCCACTGCCCAAAGACAGCTAAGATCCAGCATGAGATCAAATTAATTGTCTGTAGACCCTTGAGTCAGAATTGAGGCCCAACTGTGGCCTAAGAGAAAACCATCCACTTTATGGTGTCATAAAGTGGATGGACTTCTCTTACGCGCTTCAAGAATGTCACCAATGCAAACAATATATATTCCCAACAATATAACAACAACAATCTGTTTTACTCTTTCATGTCTTTTCGTGTGTGTGTTGGGGTGTGTATGCGCGTGTACGTGCGTGTTTGTGCCCATAGGGGAGACACACAACTTTGAAAATGCCTTTCAGCAAAACAACATGAAGCTGTCAACTTTACCTTTGGCCCTCTACTCTGGGATGTATGCATACTCTGGATGGTAGGTATAAATACCAAAAGTGGTGATTGGTGGAGTGACTGGTTTTATATGGGCGTAACAACAAACAATTTCAAACGGAAATCTGCATTTGATTTGTGAGTGTATCGTCACACGGACACATGAATCGGTCTAAAAACAGCTTCAATCGGCCAATGGCCGGTTTTACCTCGCTGATACAGATGCTGCGAAAACTGTCTTATAAAAGAAACAAAACAGTCCAAGTTGGCGCTGCTAAGGCCACCATCAAAATAAGAGGTTTCCGACTAATAGTTGGACGCCAATGCAATTGCCTTGTTACCTGTATTTTGAAATCCACACAGGTGGACGTCGCGGCTCAAGGCTCTAGGCTTGATTTGTTCTCTTTGACAGTATAATACTACTAAAGTAGTGTTGAAGGGACCTGGCTGATCATGATGCATGATGATTATAACTAAAACTAAAAGTTTACATTTAGTAAGATGGCACTTTGAAAAAGATATTTATTAGTAGTTACGACTTAGGAGTGTATTTATATATATTTATATATTTATGTATAAGTATTTTATTAGGCAGATGCATGTTAATACAGCATTTTAAAAGTTATATAGTTCCTAATTTGGTATGTAATATATCGGAACATTACATTTGCAAAAATATATTAAAAATATTATAAAACAAAAGCAGCTGTTTGTAAATGTGTAAATTATGAGATTTAGAGAGATTTTTTAAATAAACAAACAAGATATTCAAATGATTATTGGAGTATCAATGTAATTGTAAACTAATTTGATAATTGACTAATTCTTGAGTAAACAAATAATCATTGCACCACTATACCCATTTTAAAATCGAACTGTCCTTGTATCAGATCGCACCTATATATATATATATATATATATATATATATATATATATATATATATATATATATACACAGTATATATATCCATCCATCCATTTTCTGAACCGCTTTCTGAACTTCACAAAGGTCGCGGGGGGTGCCAGAGCCTATCCCAGCGGGCTATGGGCGGTATATATTAGGGTGGTCCTTAAAATTAAAAATTGGAAATTCTAAGCTCCAACCCTCTAAATTTGTTGCCGTAGTTTTGTTCAAATGTCACATATAATGATTAAAATTTGTATTATTATGAAATTCGTAAAATCAAAACTATTAAACATTCTGCTGAACTGTAAAAATGCCTTTGGACTGTCAAGCTGCATGTTAAACTAGGATGGATATGTGTGTGGGTTTGCGTGGGTGCGCGTGTGCGTGTGTGTGTATAATCAATCACAGCTCACCTGTTTCCTGAAACTGAGCCGTGATTAACTGTGATGTCATTTAGCTTTCAGCATTCACACAATCATAAAACATAAAGGTAGAATAACATACTGTATATGTGAATGCTTTTAGTATTCATACAATTGAATGAAAAAAAAACCCTAATCTGATCTAAAAATATTTATAATAGATATTCAAAAATGCTTCAATAATATTTATTATAGCAGTGTAGGGGTGTTAAAAAAAAAATCGATTCGGCGATATATCGCGATACTACATCGCGCGATTCTCGAATCGATTCAATAAAAAAAATCGTTTTTTTTGTTTTTGTTTTTTTGTTTTTTTAAGAGCTCAGAATTGTTCATTCGGTATTCGGATTCAACGGATTCAACGTCTTATCATCATTGCCTTTTTTTTTTTTTTTTTGTGTGAATCGATTTTTAAACTTCCATTTTTAATGGAAAAATATTCAACAAAACGTCTGACTTCGGGTTAGGATTCACACCTTGAGCATGGAAGAATGTTATATGAACGGAATATTAAGCCTTAACATTTTATTTTAATGCTGTTCAAACATGAAACAGATTACAACTTCTATAAGATAAATAAATAATACATTTTCATATAAATCTTACACTCTACAAGCTTACTGATTAGTATTTTCTAAATTTGAAAGAAAAAAAATCGCAACAATCGACTTATAAATTCGTATCGGGATTAATCGGTATCGAATCGAATCGTGACCTGTGAATCGTGATAAGAATCGAATCGTCAGGTACTAGGCAATTCACACCCCTATAGCAGTGGTTCTCAGCCCCGTTCCTCGAGTACCCCTATCCAGCCTGTTTTCCATGTCTCCAACAGCCAACACAGGTGTTTCAAACTATCAGCTCATCAGAAAGATCTGCATGAAACCTGATAACGATCGTCAGCTGTGTTGGCTGAGGGAGACATGGAAAACTGGATACTGGACTTGTCTCAAGTATTGCAAATGCCAAACATTTTTATACGCGACAGAATCATTTGTTCCTTGTATCTTGGGCGTTTTTACTAATGTGGAGTTATTATTGTGAGATGAAAAAAAAGAAAGAAAGAAGAAACTGGCTTAATTCAGAAAGTGTCATGGTGCCTCATTCGAGCGTTCCCCACTCCACCCCACACAGGCACACACAACCTATGACATATTCCTGTCATGACTCGAGTCATGCAGGAGTAATGTTTGGGTCTTGTGTCATGTCTGGGGTCACGCCTTGGTTAAGTTTGAGTAGAGTTCATGACCGTGCGCCAGAGTTCACGACGTGTCTGTTTTGGTATTGATGGAACAGCATCCAGTTTCAACTAGTTTTAGGCTATATGATGTCTGGACTTTGTGATGTTAGGAACTATATGTAATTACGGAGTCAACAGCCAATCAGTGAATTCCATGTCAGTGCTAGTCACAACCAATGAGACTGATTGACTGTCTATTTAAGGGTCTGAGAATTGTGTGTGTTTTGCTGGATTATTGCTCAACTGTTCCTGTGTATCACTCTCTTAGCTTCTGCCGCTCAATGTGAATAAATAGATAAAGTCGTATTTGTGTCTGCGTTTGGGATCCTACCTCTTAGCACACAACAATTTCCCCAGTACGATCTAATCACTAACACAATACAGTGGTCCCTTGTTCCTTCACAGTTCACTTATTGTGGATACACCCTGTCGTGGATGATTATTTGGGTCCATAACTAATACAGTTCGTAGTTTACCTCGGGTTGCACCTCGATATTTTGCATGTCTTTTAGACTCAACCCTGCGCCACTCCCTGAATGACAAATCTGAGTCTAGTACACATGTTGCTAATCATGCAGGTCATGTGTTTTCCAGGTTCTACCTCAATTTTGTTACAGAGGAAATAGAAAATCCTGAGAGGTAAGTTTACATATCATTTTTTAAATGTGCACTAGGGAGTCCAGACTTGGTTAATGACCAAAGGGCACAAACTGAAACCTGAATTTCTGTTAGATTCAAGAGAAGAAACTATAATATCTGTTATACTGTGTTACATACATTTCTTATGTTCCAGGACAGTGCCCTTGGCTATCTGTATCTCCATGGCGATTGTGGCAACGTGCTATGTGCTGACTAATGTGGCCTACTACACCGTGATGTCGGTTGAGGAGATCTTGGTCTCAGAAGCAGTTGCTGTGGTAAACACTAAAATACAAACTGAAATCCATTCTGTGCAATTGCAGTTCATTTCAAAGATACTTTGTAGTACCCACCTCTTGAAAACAACTGTGCTAATAATACTACAGTACATGTTTCGTTTACTGATATAGTTAAAATTTAACATCACATACCATGTTAGCAAAATAATTCCACACAAACTACATCTGGAGCTACACTAACATTTAATAGCTGTTTTTCCATCTATCCGGGGCCGGGTTGCTGGGGCAGCAGCTTTAGCAGGGAAGCCCATACTTCGCACTCCCAAGCCACTTCAACCTGCTCGTCTGGTGGGATCCCAAGGCTTTCCCAGGCCAGCTGAGAGACATACTCTCTCCAGCTTGTCGTGGGTTGTCCCCGGAGCCTCCCATTGGTGGAACATAACCAGAACACCTCTCCAGATAGGTGTCGTCCAAGAGGCATCCGAATCAGATACCCAAGCCACCTCAGCTGCCTCCTCGCAACGTGGAGGTGCTTCCACAGCGTCTTTGAGTTCTCGGTAATTAATTCAAATGAGTTTGATTGAGTCCAGCCGATGTAAAAACAACGCCCCCAAATTTGAGCAAGCAGCCGTGGTCATTGCAGCCCGCCCCCTCAAAGTTCCTGCATGGCTCAGCAAGACCTTGCTGCTGAGATAGTACTTGGATGTCCCCTGAGGAATTTAATTACCGTGGTAATTGTTGTTGGTGGAAAAACTCCCATAGTCTCTCCAGCTTGTCATGGGTCATCCCCGGAGCCTCCCAATGGTGGAACATAACCAGAACACCTCTCCAGAGAGGCGTCGTCCAAGAGGCATCCGAATCAGATACCCAAGCCACCTCAGCTGGCTCCTCGCAACGTGGTGGAGCAGCGGCTTGAATCTGAGTCTCTCCCGGATGACCAAACTTCACACCCTATCTCTAAAGCCTGGTTCACACCGGCAGGAGAATTACCCCTCCTGACAATCGTAAGGACACACCGACATCCAAACGATTATCTTAACAGATAATCTTGTACATATGGCTCAGACCGATATCAGTCTCGGAAGGTCATTTGGGCCACTCCGACCTGAAACATGTTGGATTGTTTTGGCCCGAATTCACACCGTGTGCGGTGTGCCCCGAAGACAAAACATGCAGTCAATCAGAAAGCGAGGCGCCGAGGAAGACGGTGGGGAATCCAAAATCAAAACAGTCATGTCGCAACAGAAATTCTGTGCTTGCGCTATTTACAGTCCTTTAAACAACATATTTTCATGCTGCTTTTTTGGCTACAAACCAGAAAGTACCGCAACGGGTCCTCCATGATTTTTATTTATTTATTTATTTATTTATTTTTTACTCTGAAGTCACGTTTAATCTCATGAATGAAATCAGTTAGTGTGTTGATGTGTTGATTGTGACTGCACACCACACGTGGTTCATTCAAAACTTACTCCCGTGATTTTTTTTCTCATCACGTGCGACGTCTGCCACAGTTTGGAAGTCGGCCGGCAATTTTAAAAAAAATCCGTGTATCATTCGTTCAGTCGTTTTTCCAAACAAAACGGGAAGAACAAAAACAAAAAAACAACCAATTTTTCTCAATCTTTGTTCCAAAAATCAAAATGAAGAAAACGGAAAACGACTCGTTTCGCGATTTCTAATTTTGTGCACAAATGGAAGATGGGAAACACGTACAACAGGCGTTTAGGACGCTTCATCCACCCGGAATAGATTATTTTTTATTTTTTTCAGTTTTATCTGACTCGTGGCTCGACTTTTACGGTGGTAATGTTTTCTGGCCTCAGTTACCCTCTTACCCCCGCTGAAGTGCACATAATCACCCATGTTTGCAATTCGTAGTGAACACTCACTGATCCAGTATACATATAGTATATATTACTGGAAAGCCGATAGCCCATGCAAACCGTTGAAGCCACAGCGCGGCCATCTTACTACTCCCATCTCGCGAGCAGATATGTATATGTACAGATTAGACATATACAGCTCGTACACTCTTAGTATAGCGCGTGGGACTGGTGGTTGGCTGGGTGGTAATTACTTTTTTAACTAGTGGACGGTATGTGCTGCTTTGAAGACCCTGTTTTATTATAGCTCTTATCCAGTAATATATACAGATCAGTGCATGACCACGAGTCATCCATCCATCCATTTTCTTAACCGCTTGCTCCTCACAAGGGTGGCGGGGGGTGCTGGAGCCTATCCCAGCTGGCTTTGGGCAGTAGGCAGGATACACCCTGAACTAGTTGCCAGCAAACCGCAGGGCACACAGAGACAAACAACCTTGACCACGAGTCAGATTTAAAAAACAAAAAAACAAATATAATACTAGAGCTGCGAGCAGCTATAAAGGGCCCTCGCAACCTGGGCCACGTTGGGGTACTTGCACGTCGGGGTACTGGCATGTTGGGGTACTGTCAAATAGGACAAGGACCATCTAAAATGTTTTTGACAAGCCTTGTGTGTGCAAAGTTTTATCAAAAGGCCAAATATGTTGCGCAATTCCCAAAATAAATTCAAAATGGCGGACTTCCTTTTAGGTTTAGCATACGGCTACAGAATACTTTTTGTAGGTCTTAGGCTAACAGGTATGCCTCCCAGTTTTCACAAATCTAGGTCAAGTCATCTTTAGTTATGTAGCGCTTGAATCATACAATCGGAAATGCTCCATAAAAATGTCTAGAGGGCGCGATTTATTGCAAATTGCACAAGAAATCTCTAAAAATTCATATTCATTACAAGTCTGATGTGTGTGCAAAGTTTCATGAGTTTTCACACATGTATAGACACAAAAAAAGCAGCACTTTACTTGGAAAACAATGCATCGCTATGGCAACAGCGTGCGACAAACTAAAAAACTTTCGATAACTGCATCTTAAACATCTTAAGATGAAACACACCAAGTTTGAAGACGGTCGGATGTATTTTGTAGGAGTTCGTTAAAATATGACCCCTAAAAAAGGCCACAAAAAAATGCCTACAAATCCCATCGTAAATCAAAATGGCGGACTTCCTGTTTGGTTTTGCACATGATTCCAAGATACTTTTTTGTAAATCGTGGGCTCTAAAGTATGCCTGCAAATTATCATAGCGCTAGGTAAAACGTACAACCGGGAATGCTTCGTTAAAGAGGAGGGGTTTTTTTTTAGCTCAAAATGTGATGCCCGGCCCCTGGGGGACTTCCTGTTGGGTTTAGCACATGGCACCAAGAGACTTTTTTGTACATCGTGGGCTGTTACATATGTCTCCAAATTTTCGTAGCTCTAGCTGCTTCGTAGAACTGGGAATGCTTCATAAAGAAGGATTTTTTTCCTTTGCAAAATTGCATGCCACGACAACAGCGTGCAACGAAATAAAAAGCTTTCAATAACTTTTCATCTTCAACATCTTAAGATGAATCACACCAAGTTTGGAGATGATCGGATAAGCTCTGTAGGAGGAGTTCGTTAAAATAAGACCCCTATGAAATAGCCCAAAAAATGTCAACACGTTCCAAAGTAAATCAAAATGGCGGACTCCCTTTTCGGTTTAGAATATGGTTCAAAAAGAGTTTTTTGTACCTCGAGGGCTGTTACATATGTCTTCAAATTTTGGTAACTCTAGGTAAAACGTACAACCGGGAATGCTTCGTTAAAGAGGAGTTTTTTAGCTCAAAATGTGATGCCCGGGCCCTGGGGGACTTCCTGTTGGGTTTAGCACAGGGCACCAAGAGACTTTTTTGTCCATCTTCGGCTGTTACATATGTCTACAAATTTTCGTAGTTCTCGCTGCTTCGTATAACTGGGAATTCTTCATTAAGAATAATTTTTTACCTTTGCAAACAAGTACATGCCACGGCAACAGCGTGCGACGAAATAAAAAGCTTTCAATAACTTTTCATCTTCAACATCTTAAGATGAATCACACCAAGTTTGAAGATGATCGGATAAACAGTGTAGGAGGAGTTTGTTAAAATAAGACCCCTATGAAATGGCCAAAAAAATGGCAACACGTTCCAAAGTAAATCAAAATGGCGGACGTCCTGTTAGGTTTAGCATATGGTTCAAAAAGAGTTTTTTGTAACTCGAGGGCTGTTATATACTTCTACAAATTTTGGTAACTCTAGGTGAAACGTACAGCCGGGTATGCTTTGTTAAAGAGGAGTTTTTTAGCTCAAAATGTGGTGCCCGGCTCCTGGGGGACTTCCTGTTGGGTTTAGCACAGGGCACCAAGAGACTTTTTTGTACATCTTGGGCTGTTACATATGTCTACAAATTTTCGTAGCTCTAGCTGCTTCGTACAAATGGGAATGCTTCTTGATATTTTTTTCCCTTTGCAAACAGTGCATGCCATGACAACAGCGTGCGACGAAGTACAAAGCTTTCAATAACTTTTCATCTTCAACATCTTAAGAGGAATCACACCAAGTTTGAAGATGATCGGATAAACACTGTAGGAGGAGTTCGTTAAAATAAGACCCCAATGAAATGGCCAAAAAAATGGCAACACGTTCCAAAATAAATCAAAATGGTGGACTTCCTGTTAGGTTTAGCATATGGTTCAGAAAGAGTTTTTTGTAGGTCATAGCCTGTTACATATGTGTACCAATTTTCGTAGCTCTAGATTAAACGTACAACCGGCAATGCTTCATGAAGTAAGAACTTTTAAACTCTAAATTTGATGCGCCGCCGCCGTCATATAGTATATCATCCATCCATCCATTTTCTTGACCGCTTATTCCTCACAAGGGTGGCGGGGGCTGCTGGCGCCTATCTCAGCTGGCTCTGGGCAGTAGGCGGGGGACACCCTGGACTGGTTGCCAACCAATCGCAGTATAGTATATCAAAAACTTTTCATTTTTTACAATGATGTTGTCCCAGGTGTTGAGATGGAACATCCCAAGTTTGAAGTCAATCGGGTTAACCGTGTAGGAGAAGCGGGCAAAAGTATTACCCCTGTAAATGTGCAAAAATTGGCAAAAATTGGACATTTAAATACTCATACCTCACTTCCTGTCTATTTTAGGGTACACATATCAAAGAGGTTTTTATTGAAAATTGCAGAAAAACTCTCTAAAATGTTCATTTTTATGGCAAGTTTGATGTGTGTGCAAAGTCTCATTAGTTTTCGCATGTTTAGACAAAGAAAAAAAAAAAAGCAGCATTTTACTTGGCAAACAATGCACCGCTATGGCAACGGCGTGCGCCAAAATAAAACACTTTCGATAACTTTGCATCTTAAACATCTTAAGATGAAGCACACCAAGTTTGAAGACAGTCGGATAAATTTTGTAGGAGGAGTTCGTTAAAGTATGACCCCTAAAAAAGGCCACAAAAAATGGCTGCAAATCCCAACGTAAATTAAAATGGCGGACTTCCTGTTTGGTTTAGCAGATGGTTCCAAGAGACTTTTTTGTACATCGTGGGCTCTTATGTATACCTCTAAATTATCATAGCGCTAGGTGAAACGTACAACCGGGAATGCTTCGTTAAAGAGGAGTTTTTTAGCTCAAAATGTGATGCCCGGCCCCTACGGGACTTCCTGTTGGGTTTAGCACATGGCACCAAGAGACTTTTTTGTACATCGTGGGCTGTTACATGGGTCTCCAAATTTTCGTAGCTCTAGCTGCTTCGTACAACTGGGAATGCTTCATTCAGAAGGATTTTTTTCCTTTGCAAACTGTGCATGCCACGGCAACAGCGTGCGACGAAATAAAAAGCTTTCAATAACTTTTCATCTTCAACATCTTAAGATGAATCACACCAAGTTTGGAGATGATCGGATAAACTCCGTAGGAGGAGTTCGTTAAAATAAGACCCCTATGAAATGGCCCAAAAAATGGCAACACGTTCCAAAGTAAATCAAAATGGCGGACTTCCTGTTCGGTTTAGCATATGGTTCAAAAAGAGTTTTTTGTACCTTGAGGGCTGTTACATATGTCTTCAAATTTTGGTAACTCTAGGTGAAATGTACAGCCGGGAATGCTTCATTAAGTTAGAATTTTGAAACACAAAATTTGATGCCTCACCTCTGGCGGACTTCCTGTTAGGTTTAGCATATGGCACCAACAGGCTTTTTTGTAGATCATAGTCTGTTACATATGTGTACCAATTTTCGTAGCTCTAGATTAAACGTACAACCGGCAATGCTTCGTGAAGTAAGAATTTTTAAACTCTAAATTTGATGCGCCGCCGCCGTCCTATAGTATATCAAAAACTTTTCATTTTTCACAATGATGTTGTCCCAGGTGTTGAGATGGTACATCCCAAGTTTGAAGTCAATCGGGTTAACCGTGTAGGAGAAGCGGGCAAAAGTATGACCCCTGTAAATGTGCAAAAATTGGCAAAAATTGGACATTTAAATACTCATACCTCACTTTCTGTCTATTTTAGGGTACACACTTCAAAGAGGTTTTTGTTCATTGGGATGTGCTACAGGTGCCACACAATTTACATAGCCGTCGGACAATCGTAGCGGGACAGGGATCCGTTTAACCTATGTAGGGGGCGCTAAGGAGCCATTTTTCTGTTATCATGTATGGCGACTTTAAAATATCAAATTTTTCGCCAGGCCTGATGTGCGTGTAAAGTTTGGTGAGTTTTCGGTCACGTTTAGTGTCTCAAAAATGCGATTGTTTGCGGAGAATAATAATAAGAAGAACTAGAGCTGCGAGCAGCTATAAAGGGCCCTCGCAACCCGGGCCACGTTGGGGTATTTGCACGTCGGGGTCCTGGCATGTTGGGGTACTGTCAAATAGGAAACCATCTAAATTGTAAACGTTTTTGCCCGGCTTTGTGTTTGTAAAGTTTCATGGAAAGGCCAAAAATGATGCACAATTAACAAAATAAAATCAAAATGGATTGTCACATGGCTATATAGAATACTTTTTTAATATATTAGGCATGCCTGCCAATATAAACACATCTAGCTGAATCATATAATCGGAAAGACTTCACAAAAATGTCTAGAGGGCGCTATTGAGCAATTTATTACAAATTGCACAACAAATCTCTAAATAAAATATTCATGTTCCAGACAGGTATGGTGTGTGTGCAAAGTTTTGTGAGTTTTCGCCCATATTTAGACTCTCAAAAAAGCATTTTTCTTCACAAACAATGCATGGCTACAGCAAAGGCGTGTGACAAAATAAAAAAATTCAATAACTTTTCATCTTAAATATCTTAAGATGAAACACGCCAAAGAATGAAGACGATCTGATAAGTTCTGTTGAAAATATGACCCCTATAAAAGGCCCCAAAAAATGGCAGACTTCCTGTTTGATTCAGCATATGGCTTTAGAAACCTTTTTGTAAGTCTTAGGCTGATAGGTATCCCAATTTTTACAAATCTAGCTGAATCATAAAATACAAAACATTTGCAAAAGCTTCATAAAAATGTCTAGAGGGTGCTATTGAACCATTTATTACAAATTGAATAAGAAATCTCTAAAATATTCATGCTTATGACAAGCCTGATGTGTGTGTAAAGTTTCATGAGTTTTTGCACGTTTAGACCAAAAAAAAGCAGCATTTTACTTGGCAAACAATGCATCGCCATGACAACGGCGTGCGACAAAATAAATAACTTTCGATAACTTTGCATCTTAAACATCTTAAGATGAAGCACACCAAGTTTGAAGACAGTCGGATAAATTTTGTAGGAGGTGTTCGTTAAAATATGACCCTAAAAAAGGCCACAAAAAATGGCTACAAATCCCAACGTAAATCAAAATGGCGGACTTCCTGTTTGGTTTAGCAGATGGCTCCAAGAGACTTTTTTGTACATCGTGGGCTCTTATGTATGCCTCTAAATTATCATAGCGCTAGGTGAAACGTACAACCGGGAATGCTTCGTTAAGAGGAGTTTTTTAGCTCAAAATGTGATGCCCGGCCCCTACGGGACTTCCTGTTGGGTTTAGCACATGGCACCAGGAGCCTTTTTTGTACATCGTGGGCTGTTACATTTGTCTCCAAATTTTCGTAGCTCTAGCTGCTTCGTACAACTGGGAATGCTTCATTAAGAAGGAATTTTTTCCTTTGCAAACTGTGCATGCCACGGCAACAGCGTGCGACGAAATAAAAAGCTTTCAATAACTTTTCATCTTCAACATCTTAAGATGAATCACACCAAGTTTGGAGATGATCGGATAAACTCTGTAGGAGGAGTTCGTTAAAATAAGACCCCTATGAAATGGCCCAAAAAATGGCAACACGTTCCAAAGTAAAGCAAAATGGCGGACTTCCTGTTCGGTTTAGCATATGGTCAAAAAGAGTTTTTTGTACCTTGAGGGCTGTTACATATGTCTTCAAATTTTGGTAACTCGAGGTGAAATGTACAGCCGGGAATGCTTCATTAAGTTAGAATTTTGAAACACAAAATTTGATGCCTCGCCTCTGGCGGACTTCCTGTTAGGTTTAGCATATGGCACCAACAGGCTTTTTTGTAGATCATAGTCTGTTACATATGTGTACCAATTTTCATAGCTCTAGGTTAAACGTACCACCGGCAATGCTTCGTTAAGTAAGAATTTTGAAACTGTAAATTTGATGCCCCGCCACCGTCATATAGTATGTCAAAAACTTTTGATTTTTTACCATGATGTTGTCCCAGGTGTTGAGATGGTACAGCCCAAGTTTGAAGTCAATCGGGTTAACCGTGTAGGAGAAGCGGGCAAAAGTATGACCCCTGTAAATGTGCAAAAATTGGCAAAAATTGGACATTTAAATACTCATACCTCACTTTCTGTCTACTTTAGGGTACACACTTCAAAGAGGTTTTTGTTCATTGGGATGTGCTACAGGTGCCACACAATTTTCATAGCCGTCGGACAATCGTAGCGGGACAGGGATCCGTTTAACCTATGTAGGTGGCGCTACAGAGCCATTTTTCTGTTATCATGTATGGCGACTTTAAAATATCAAATTTTTCGCCAGGCCCGATCTGCGTGTAAAGTTTGGTGAGTTTTCGTTCATGTTTAGTGCCTCAAAAATGTGGTTGTTTGCGGAAAAGAATAATAACAAAGAAAAAGAAGAAGAAGAAGAAGAACTAGAGCTGCGAGCAGCTATAAAGGGCCCTCGCAACCCGGACCACGTTGGGGTACTTGCACGTCGGGGTACTGGCACGTTGGGGTACTGTCAAATAGGACAAGGACCATCTAAAATGTTTTTGACAAGCCTTGTATGTGCAAAGTTTAATCAAAACGCAAAATATGGTGTGCAATTCCCAAAATAAATTCAAAATGGCGGACTTCCTTTTAGGTTTAGCATACGGCTACAGAATACTTTTTGTAGGTCTTAAGCTAATAGGTATGCCTCCCAGTTTTCACAAATCTAGGTCAAGTCATCTTTAGTTGTGTATCGCTTGAATCATACAATTGGAAATGCTCCATAAAAATGCATAGAGGGCGCTATTGAGCACAACGTTGGGTTACTTGCACGTCAGGGTACTGGCACGTTGGGGTACTGTTACATGGAACAAGGACCATTTAAAATGTTAGTTTTTTCCATGCCTTGTCTGTGCAAAGTTTAATGAAAGAGGCCAAAAATGATGTATAATTCCCAAAATAAAATCAAAATAGCGGACTTCCTCTTTGGTTTGGCAAATGGCTACATAATACTTTTTTGTAGGTATTAGGCTGATAGGGGTCTGTCCTAATTTTCACAAATCTAGCAGAATCATACAATCGGAAATACTTCATAAAAATGTCTAGAGGGCGCTATTTATTGCAAATTGCACAATAAATCTCTAAAAATTCATGTTCATGACAAGTCTGATGTGTTTGCAAAGTTTCATAAGTTTTCACACATGTATAGATAAAAAAACAAAGCAGCACTTCACTTGGCAAACTGCATCGCTATAGCAGCAGCGTGCGACAAAATAAAAAACTTTTGATAACTTTGCATCTTAAACATCTTAAGATGAAACACACCAAGTTTGAAGACGGTCGGATGAACTTTGTACGAGGAGTTCGTTAAAATATGACAACTGAAAAAGGCCACAAAAAATGGCAACAAATCCCATCGTAAATCAAAATGGCAGACTTCCTGTTTGGTTTATCACATGGTTCCAAGAGACTTTTTTGTACATCGTGGGCTCTTATGTATGCCTGCAAATTATCATCGCGCTAGGTGAAACGTACAACCGGGAATGCTTCGTTAAAGAGGAGTTTTCTAGCTCAAAATGTGATGCCCGGCCCCTGGGGGACTTCCTGTTGGGTTTAGCACATGGCACCAAGAGACTTTTTTGTACACTGTGGGCTGTTACATATGTCTACAATTTTTTGTAGCTCTAGCTACTTCGTACAACTGGGAATGCTTCATTAAGAGGGATTTTTTTCCTTTGCAAAAAGTGCATGCCACGACAACAGCGTGCGACGAAATAAAGAGCTTTCAATAACTTTTCATCCTCAACATCTTAAGATGAGTCACACCAAGTTTGAAGATGATCGGATAAACTCTGTAGGAGGAGTTCGTTAAAATATGACCCCTATGAAATGGCCCAAAAAATGGCAACACATTCCAAAGTAAATAAAAATGGCGGACATCCTGTTAGGTTTAGCATATGGTTCAAAAGGAGTTTTTTGTACCTCGAGGGCTGTTATATACCTCTACAAATTTTGGTAACTCTAGGTGAAACGTACAGCCGGGTATGCTTTGTTAAAGAGGAGTTTTTTAGCTTAAAATGTGATGCCCGGCCCCTGGGGGACTTCCTGTTGGGTTTAGCACAGGGCACCAAGAGACTTTTTTGTACATCTTGGGCTGTTACATATGTCTACAAATTTTCGTAGCTCTAGCTGCTTCGTACAACTGGCAATGCTTCTTTAAGGATATTTTTTTTCCTTTGCAAACAGTGCATGCCATGACAACAGCGTGCGACGAAATACAAAGCTTTCAATAACTTTTCATCTTCAACATCTTAAGATGAATCACACCAAGTTTGAAGATGATCGGATAAACACTGTAGGAGGAGTTCGTTAAAATAAGACCCCAATGAAATGGCCAAAAAAATGGCAACACGTTCCAAAATAAATCAAAATGGCGGACTTCCTGTGAGGTTTAGCATATGGTTCAAAAAGAGTTTTTTGTAGGTCATAGCCTGTTACATATGTGTACAAATTTTCGTAGCTCTAGATTAAACGTACAACCGGCAATGCTTCATGAAGTAAGAATTTTTAAACTCTAAATTTGATGCGTCGCCGACGTCATATAGTATATCAAAAACTTTAGATTTTTTACAATGATGTTGTCCCAGGTGTTGAGATGGTCCATCCCAAGTTTGAAGTTAATCGGGTTAACCGTGTAGGAGAAGCGGGCAAAAGTATGACCCCTGTAAATGTGCAAAACTGGGCCAAAATTGGACAGTCAGATGATCATACCTCACTTTCTGTCTATTTTAGGGTACACACATCAAAGAGGTTTTTGTTCATCTGGATGTGCTACGGGTGCCACACAATTTTCGTCGCCATAGGACAATCGTAGCGGGACAGGGATCCGTTTAACCTATGTAGGTGGCGCTATGGAGCCATTTTTCTGTTATCATGTATGGCGACTTTAAAATATCAAATTTTTCGCCAGGCCTGATGTGCGTGTAAAGTTTGGTGAGTTTTCGTTCACGTTTAGCGTCTCAAAAATGCGATTGTTTGCGGAGAAGAATAATAATAAGAATAATAATAATAAGAATAATAATAAGAAGAATTCCTACAAAAACAATAGGGCCTCGCAGCGGCACCGCCGCCGCCGCTGCTCGGGCCCTAACTAGAGCTGCGAGCAGCTATAAAGGGCCCTCGCAACCCGGGCCACGTTGGGGTATATGCAAGTCGGGGGACTTGCACGTTGGGGTACTGTTAAATAGACAAGGACCATGGAAAATAGAAATGCATTTGCCGTGCCTTGTGTGTAAAAAGGTGCAGTAAAAGGCCAAAAATGATGCACAATTCCCAAAATAAATTCAAAAGTGTGGACTTTCTGATGTGTGTGCAAAGTTTCATGAAAAGTCGCTCGTTTGATATTCAAAACCAGCATCTGTTTATTTGAAAACATTGCATGGCACAGAGATGGTGTGTGATCAAATAAAAAGCTTTTTGATGACTCTTAATGTGGTGTCGCTGTGCAACACATATGTATTCATGACATAGTGAAGTATTGTGACAGTTTTGTAGGGTCCAGCAAACAGTAAATGTGTGACAGTTATTCAAGAAAAAATGTAGCTTTGAAGCAGGCTAACCAATGACATCATCTAAAGGGGAAAAAAGCACATGAGCAAGCATAGGTATAAGTAGAGGAGAAAAAGAGATGAAAGAAGTGCGAGAGATGGAACAGGAGAGGAATGCAGCTGTTTATGTATAGCTGTTGTAACAGGACAGATTAAATAACACTTTAACCTGGGGTTAACAGCGCCCTAGGACAGATAAACTCTTTAGTGTAAAAGTTTTCTGGGACAGATGAATCCCTTGGGGTCAAAGAGTTTGGGTTAGCACATAGTCTGTCTTAGGATAATGTAACCTCCATGGATGAATTAGTCCTAGGACGCTTTGACCTGCGGGCTAAAACTTCAGGGGGGTTAACCTGTCCTGTTATATTGTGATCATCGTCTTCGTGCATGTCCTCAGTGGCTTCTTCTGTCTGTGTGGCAGCATTTGATACATCTGTAGAACAAAAAAGAATGAAGAATCATGTTAGATCTGTGAAGTTTGGTTGTCTTAGGTGTAGTTTACAGAACAGTCGTGTGCATATTTTTAGCATGGTAGTGTCTTAATACAAATGCATATTATGTAATGCACTGTATATGGATATTACAGACGTAATATTTGACGGTGATCTTATATTCATAGTTTTTGCCCGTTAATAAATAATATAGCTAGTAAGTAATAAGACACGCAAAAATGGTATAGTTGAATCCTCTGGGTCAAAAAGCAATGTTTTAGGATTGTGTGATGAAATGATGAATAAAAGTAAGGATACGACAGGTACATAAATGGTTATGTAAGTGTAAAATTTGGCATGGTGTGTCCAGATACATGCAGGATAAGTATAAAATATTATGGTGTGTGATTGATTTTTTCTTAGTAAAAATTAGTATTGTAATGGTCAAGTCACAGTATGTCCAAAAATTATTTTTTTTTAAATCTATGGTATAGAAACATCAGAATCAGGGGCAAAGACATAAACATAATAATAGTAATTAATAATGATAGAATTTAAATACAATCTTTTCCATGAATATGTCAGTTATTTTGAGAAGATACAGAAAAAAAAGAACTTTGAAGTGTCTATCAGTGGATGAAAGAGGGCAAGATCACAGCATAGCTACATGATATCAGTCACATTTGAAAGTAATCAAGTGTAGTATGTATTCACATTATATACATTGAGAAATTGCGGCTCAATAATCAGTCAGTGTTTTAGTTAACAGTCCAATGTTACCTTCAAGATATTCCTAACAGAAAAAAAGGAACGTGCATTAACAAAAAAATGTAAAAATGTCCATTGTCAAACATGTCATTCATTATACACAATGTGTAGGATGGGGATGCTTGCTGTGTTAGTGTTTGTGTGTCTTCCATGTCATATAGCTTACCATCACGGACAAATGCATCACATGCATCCTTTATATCCAATGCAGTCTGGAGTTCTTTCACAAGCTTGGTTTTGAAGTCTATCTGTTTTTCAAGTGCTCGATTGACTCGAGTCACATGGACTAGTTGGTTCATTTGGGAATGAAGATCAAGGCTGCGCTGGTATAAGTCGTTGCGACTGGAAGCATGATCAATGCATGCATACTGTAATGACAAAGCATTCAATGAAAATCAGTCATGTTAGATTCCATGATTCTAAATAGCAGAGGTAACGTGTTGGTGCAAAACGTTGTGGTCGTGTTGCATGTTACTCAATGGCTGTGTGTGTCAAAACGAGTTTATTTGAAAGAATATACAAATATATACACACGGACATATATATTTATACAGTATAACAGTACCGCATGTATTGGTTTTAAGGAAAGAGTTGAAAAGCAGTGTTCAGAAAAAAGCATAAGACGCACAAAGTACCATTTCACTACATGTAATAAGTTGTCAAGTAGACATGTGAATTAAGTGGTTAAGATAGTAGCTACTGTGCAAGTAAGCTTCAATTGTCTCTAAAAGGTTAGCATATGTGTTCTACATGATATCAATGGCTAGACGTGCTCGTGGAGAAACATTACAAACAGAAAAACACACTAAAGGTGCCTTTAACAAACCTGTTAATAAATGAGAACTTAATACATATATGTATGGCATACTGTATATGATTGAGAAAGTTGTCCTGTTTAGTTTATGTATTGTATACTTACGGAAAAAAGTTGGCAATCTTTGCGTATGGAGATGATTAGAGGGTCTTTATCAAAAGAGAATTTGCTTGGTGATTTGTTCATGTTCTGTAGAAAAGCAAAGGAGTAGAAATAAATACAGTATCATACTTCATAAACATACAAGAAATTTGTAGCTGTATTAACCATTGTTGGTATTTGAAGTGATAATTTAGGAATAGAAGTGTAGTGATTGCAGAATTTATAGAGTGCTTACCTTGTATGACTTTGTAGATGGAAATGTATTTTGTTGAAAGAGCTCTTTGTTGTCTACTATATATGCAAGGACAAGCATAAGTAGGTGTGGTTATGAAGTACTTGACCATTGAAATAAAGCAGTGGTATCAAATGTATGGACCGTGGTTTGGCTCAGGCCTGCAAAGGGGTTTAATGTGGCACAAGAGATAATCTTGTAAGGTACAAAAAATAATAATAATATAATAGGTATGCCTCTGAGTTTTCACAAATCTAGGTCAAGTCAAGTCATCTTTAGTTATTTCGCGCTTGAATCATCCAATCGGAAATGCTCCATAAAAAATGTATAGAGGGTGCGATTTATTGCAAATTGCACAAGAAATCTCTAAAAATTCATGTTAATGACAAGTCTGATGTGTGTGCAAAGTTTCACGAGTTTTCACACATGTATAGATAAGAAAAAACAAAGCAGCACTTTACTTGGCAACCAATGCATCGCTATAGCAGCAGCGTGCGACAAAATAAAAAACTTTCGATAAATTTGCATCTTAAACATCTTAAGATGAAACACACCAAGTTTGAACACGGTCGGATGAATTTTGTAGGAGGAGTTAAAATATGACCCCTAAAAAAGGCCACAAAAAAAGGCTACAAATCCCATCATAAATCAAAATGGCGGACTTCCTGTTTGGTTTAGCACATGGTTCCAAGAGACTTTTTTGTACATCGTGGGCTCTTATGTATGCCTCTAAATTATCATAGCGCTAGGTGAAACGTACAACCGGGAATGCTTCGTTAAAGAGGAGTTTTTTAGCTCAAAATGTGATGCCCGGCCCCTACGGGACTTCCTGTTGGGTTTAGCACATGGCACCAAGAGACTTTTTTGTACATCATGGGCTGTTACATTTGTCTCCAAATTTTCGTAGCTCTAGCTGCTTCGTACAACTGGGAATGCTTCATTAAGAAGGAATTTTTTCCTTTGCAAACTGTGCATGCCACGGCAACAGCGTGCGACAAAATAAAAAGCTTTCAATAACTTTTCATCTTCAACATCTTAAGATGAATCACACCAAGTTTGGAGATGATCGGATAAACTCTGTAGGAGGAGTTCGTTAAAATAAGACCCCTATGAAATGGCCCAAAAAATGGCAACACGTTCCAAAGTAAATCAAAATGGCGGACTTCCTGTTCGGTTTAGCATATGGTTCAAAAAGAGTTTTTTGTACCTTGAGGGCTGTTACATATGTCTTCAAATATTGGTAACTCTAGGTGAAATGTACAGCCGGGAATGCTTCATTAAGTTAGAATTTTGAAACACAAAATTTGATGCCTCGCCTCTGGCGGACTTCCTGATAGGTTTAGCATATGGCACCAACAGGCTTTTTTGTAGATCAAAGTCTGTTACATATGTGTACCAATTTTCGTAGCTCTAGATTAAACGTACCACCGGCAATGCTTCGTTAAGTACGAATTTTGAAACTGTAAATTTGATGCCCCGCCACCGTCATATAGTATGTCAAAAACTTTAGATTTTTTACCATGATGTTGTCCCAGGTGTTGAGATGGTACAGCCCAAGTTTGAAGTCAATCGGGTTAACCGTGTAGGAGAAGCGGGCAAAAGTATGACCCCTGTAAATGTGCAAAACTGGGCCAAAATTGGACATTCAGATGATCATACCTCACTTTCTGTCTATTTTAGGGTACACATATCAAAGAGGTTTTTGTTCATCTGGATGTGCTACAGGTGCCACACAATTTTCGTAGCCATAGGACAATCGTAGCGGGACAGGGATCCGTTAAACCTATGTAGGTGGCGCTACAGAGCCATTTTTCTGTTATCATGTATGGCGACTTTAAAATATCAAATTTTTCGCCAGACCCGATCTGCGTGTAAAGTTTGGTGAGTTTTCGTTCATGTTTAGTGCCTCAAAAATGTGGTTGTTTGCGGAAAAGAATAATAACAAAGAAAAAGAAGAAGAAGAAGAAGAAGAAGAATAACTAGAGCTGCGAGCAGCTATAAAGGGCCCTCGCAACCCGGGCCACGTTGGGGTATTTGCACGTCGGGGTACTGGCATGTTGGGGTACTGTCAAATAGGAAACCATCTAAATTTTAAACGTTTTTGCCATGCTTTGTGTTTGTAAAGTTTCATGGAAAGGCCAAAAATGATGCACAATTAACAAAATAAAATCAAAATGGATTGGCACATGGCTATATAGAATACTTTTTGAATATATTAGGCATGTCTGCCAATATTCACACATCTAGCTGAATCATATAATCGGAAAGACTTCATAAAAATGTCTAGAGGGTGCTATTGAAGCATTTATTGCAAATTTAATAAGAAATCTCTAAAATATTCATGCTTATGACAAGCCTGATGTGTGTGTAAAGTTTCATGAGTTTTTGCACATGTTTAGACCAAAAAAAAAAGCAGCATTTTACTTGGCAAACAATGCATCGCCATGAAACGGCGTGGGACAAAATAAATAACTTTCGATAACTTTGTATCTTAAACATCTAAAGATGAAGCACACCAAGTTTGAAGACAGTCGGATAAATTTTGTAGGAGGAGTTCGTTAAAATATGACCCCTAAAAAAGGCCACAAAAAATGGCTACAAATCCCAACGTAAATCAAAATGGCGGACTTCCTGTTTGTTTTGGAAGATGGTTCCAAGAGACTATTTTGTACATCGTGGGCTCTTATGTATGCCTCTAAATTATCATAGCGCTAGGTGAAACGTACAACCGGGAATGCTTCGTTAAAGAGGAGTTTTTTACCTCAAAATGTGATGACCGGCCCTTACGGGACTTCCTGTTGGGTTTAGCACATGGCACCAAGAGACTTTTTTGTACATTGTGGGCTGTTAAATTTGTCTCCAAATTTTCGTAGCTCTAGCTGCTTCGTACAACTGTGAATGCTTCATTAAGAGGGAATTTTTTCCTTTGCAAACTGTGCATGCCACGGCAACAGCGTGCGTCGAAATATAAAGCTTTCAATAACTTTTCATCTTCAACATTTTAAGATGAATCACACCAAGTTTGGAGATGATCGGATAAACTCTGTAGGAGGAGTTCGTTAAAATAAGACCCCTATGAAATGGCCCAAAAAATGGCAACACGTTCCAAAGTAAATCAAAATGGCGGACTTCCTGTTCGGTTTAGCATATGGTTCAAAAAGAGTTTTTTGTACCTTGAGGGCTGTTACATATGTCTTCAAATGTTGGTAACTCTAGGTGAAATGTACAGCCGGGAATGCTTCATTAAATAAGAATTTTGAAACACAAAATTTGATGCCTCGCCTCTGGCGGACTTCCTGTTAGGTTTAGCATATGGTTCAAAAAGAGTTTTTTGTAGATCATAGTCTGTTACATATGTGTACCAATTTTCGTGGCTCTCAATTAAACGTACCACGGCAATGCTTTGTTAAGTAAGAATTTTGAAACTGTAAATTTGATGCCCCGCCACCGTCATATAGTATGTCAAAAACTTTAGATTTTTTACCATGATGTTGTCCCAGGTGTTGAGATGGTACAGCCCAAGTTTGAAGTCAATCGGGTTAACCGTGTAGGAGAAGCGGGCAAAAGTATGACCCCTGTAAATGTGCAAAAATTGGCAAAAATTGGACATTTAAATACTCATACCTCACTTTCTGTCTATTTTAGGGTACACACTTCAAAGAGGTTTTTGTTCATTGGGATGTGCTACAGGTGCCACACAATTTTCATAGCCGACGGACAATCGTAGCGGGACAGGGATCCGTTTAACCTATGTAGGGGGCGCTAAGGAGCCATTTTTCTGTTATCATGTATGGCGACTTTAAAATATCAAATTTTTCGCCAGGCCTGATGTGCGTGTAAAGTTTGGTGAGTTTTCGGTCACGTTTAGTGTCTCAAAAATGTGATCGTTTGCGGAGAATAATAATAATAATAATAATAATAATAATAATAATAAGAATTCCTACAAAAACAATAGGGCCTCGCAGCGGCACCGCCGCCGCCGCTGCTCGGGCCCTAATAAGAATTCCTTCAGGAACAATAGGGACCTCGCAGCGGTCGCTGCTCGGGCCCTAACTAGAGCTGCGAGCAGCTATAAAGGGCCCTCGCAACCCGGGCCACGTTGGGGTACTTGCACGTCGGGGTACTGGCACGTTGGGGTACTGTCAAATAGGACAAGGACCATCTAAAATGTTTTTGACAAGCCTTGTGTGTGCAAAGTTTAATCAAAACGCAAAATATGGTGCGCAATTCCCAAAATAAATTCAAAATGGCGGACTTCCTTTTAGGTTTAGCATACGGCTACAGAATACTTTTTGTAGGTCTTAAGCTAATAGGTATGCCTCCCAGTTTTCACAAATCTAGGTCAAGTCATCTTTAGTTGTGTATCGCTTGAATCATACAATTGGAAATGCTCCATAAAAATGCATAGAGGGCGCTATTGAGCACAACGTTGGGTTACTTGCATGTCGGGGTACTGGCACGTTGGGGTACTGTTACATGGAACAAGGACCATTTAAAATGTTAGTTTTTTCCATGCCTTGTCTGTGCAAAGTTTAATGAAAAAGGCCAAAAATGATGTATAATTCCCAAAATAAAATCAAAATAGCGGACTTCCTCTTTGGTTTGGCAAATGGCTACATAATACTTTTTTGTAGGCCTAGCATAATCATACAATCGGAAATGCTTCATAAAAATGTCTAGAGGGCGCTATTTATTGCAAATTGCACAATAAATCTCTGAAAATTCATGTTCATGACAAGTCTGATGTGTTTGCAAAGTTTCATGAGTTTTCATGTGTATAAAAAAAAAAAAAAGCAGCACTTGACAACTGTTACATGGAACAAGGACCATTTAAAATGTTAGTTTTTTCCATGCCTTGTCTGTGCAAAGTTTAATGAAAAAGGCCAAAAATGATGTATAATTCCCAAAATAAAATCAAAATAGCGGACTTCCTCTTTGGTTTGGCAAATGGCTACATAATACTTTTTTGCAGGTCTAGCATAATCATACAATCGGAAATGCTTCATAAAAATGTCTAGAGGGCGCTATTTATTGCAAATTGCACAATAAATCTCTGAAAATTCATGTTCATGACAAGTCTGATGTGTTTGCAAAGTTTCATGAGTTTTCATGTGTATAAAAAAAAAAAGCAGCACTTGACAAACAATGCATTGCTATGGCAACAGTGTGTTACAAAATAAAAAACTTTCGATTACTTTGCATCTTAAACATCTTAAGATGAAACACACCAAGTTTGAAGACAGTCGGATAAATTTTGTAGGAGGGGTTCGTTAAAATATGACCCCTGAAAAAGGCCACAAAAAATGGCTACAAATCCCAACGTAAATCAAAATGGGGGACTTCCTGTTAGGTTAAGCACATGGCACCAAGAGACTTTTTTGTACATCCTGGACTGCTACATATGTCTACAATTTTTCGTCGCTCTAGCTGCTTCGTACAACTGGGAATGCTTCATTAATAAGATTTTTTTTCCTTTGCAAAAAGTGCATGCCACGACAACAGCGTGTGACGAAATAAAAAACTTTCAATAACTTTTCATTTTCAACATCTTAAGATGAATCACACCAAGTTTGAAGATGATCGGATAAACTCTGTAGGAGGAGTTTGTTAAAATATGACCCCTATGAAATGGCCAAAAAAAATGGCAACACATTCCAAAGTAAATCAAAATGGCGGACGTCCTGTTAGGTTTAGCATATGGTTCAAAAAGAGTTTTGTGTACCTCGAAGGCTGTTATATACCTCTACAAATTTTGGTAACTCTATGTGAAACGTACAGCCGGGTATGCTTTGTTAAAGAGGAGTTTTTTAGCTCAAAATGTGATGCCCGGCCCCTGGGGGACTTCCTGTTGGGTTTAGCACAGGGCACCAAGAGACTTTTTTGTACATCTTGGGCTGTTACATATGTCTACAAATTTTCGTAGCTCTAGCTGCTTCGTACAAATGGGAATGCTTCTTTAAGGATATTTTTTTTCCTTTAAAAACAGTGCATGCCATGACAACAGCGTGCGACGAAATACAAAGCTTTCAATAACTTTTCATCTTCAACATCTTAAGATGAATCACACCAAGTTTGAAGATGATCGGATAAACACTGTAGGAGGAGTTCGTTAAAATAAGACCCCTACGAAATGGCCCAAAAAATGGCAACACATTCCAAAGTAAATCAAAATGGCGGACGTCCTGTTAGGTTTAGCATATGGTTCAAAAAGAGTTTTTTGTACCTCGAGGGCTGTTATATACCTCTACAAATTTTGGTAACTCTAGGTGAAACGTACAGTCGGGTATGCTTTGTTAAAGAGGAGTTTTTTTGCTCAAAATGTGATGCCCGGCCCCTGGGGGACTTCCTGTTGGGTTTAGCACAGGGCACCAAGAGACTTTTTTTGTACATCTTGGGCTGTTACATATGTCTACAAATTTTCGTAGCTCTCGCTGCTTCGTACAAATGGGAATGCTTCTTTAAGGATATTTTTTTTCCTTTGCAAACAGTGCATGCCATGACAACAGCGTGCGACGAAATACAAAGCTTTCAATAACTTTTCATCTTCAACATCTTAAGATGAATCACACCAAGTTTGAAGATGATCGGATAAACACTGTAGGAGGAGTTCGTTAAAACAAGACCCCAATGAAATGGCCAAAAAAATGGCAACACGTTCCAAAATAAATCAAAATGGTGGACTTCCTGTTAGGTTTAGCATATGGTTCAAAAAGAGTTTTTTGTAGGTCATAGTCTGTTACATATGTGTACCAATTTTCGTAGCTCTAGATTAAACGTACCACCGGCAATGCTTCGTTAAGTAAGAATTTTGAAACTGTTAATTTGATGCCCCGCCACCGTCATATAGTATGTCAAAAACTTTTGATTTTTTTACCATGATGTTGTCCCAGGTGTTGAGATGGTACGTCCCAAGTTTGAAGTCAATCGGGTTAACCGTGTAGGAGAAGCGGGCAAAAGTATGACCCCTGTAAATGTGCAAAAATTGGCAAAAATTGGACATTTAAATACTCATACCTCACTTCCTGTCTATTTTAGGGTACACATATCAAAGAGGTTTTTGTTCATCTGGATGTGCTACGGGTGCCACACAATTTTCGTCGCCATAGGGCAATCGTAGCGGGACAGGGATCCGTTTAACCTATGTAGGTGGCGCTATGGAGCCATTTTCCTGTTATCATGTATGGCGACTTTAAAATATCAAATTTTTCGCCAGGCCTGATGTGCGTGTAAAGTTTGGTGAGTTTTCGTTCACGTTTAGCGTCTCAAAAATGCGATTGTTTGCGGAGAATAATAATAATAAGAACTAGAGCTGCGAGCAGCTATAAAGGGCCCTCGCAACCCGGGCCACGTTGGGGTATTTGCACGTCGGGGTACTGGCATGTTGGGGTACTGTCAAATAGGAAACCATCTAAATTGTAAACGTTTTTGCCATGCTTTGTGTTTTTAAAGTTTCATGGAAAGGCCAAAAACGATGCACAATTAACAAAATAAAATCAAAATGGATTGGCACATGGCTATATAGAATACTTTTTGAATATATTCGGCATGCCTGCCAATATTCACACATCTAGCTGAATCATATAATCGGAAAGACTTCATAAAAATGTCTAGAGGGCGCTATTGAGCCATTTATTACAAATTGCACAACAAATCTCTAAATAAAATATTCATGTTCCAGACAGGTCTGGTGTGTGTGCAAAGTTTTGTGAGTTTTCACCCATATTTAGACTCTCAAAAAAGCATTTTTCTTCACAAACAATTCATGGCTACAGCAAAGGCGTGTGACAAAATAAAAAAATTCAATAACTTTTCATCTTAAATATCTTAAGATGAAACACGCCAAAGAATGAAGACGATCTGATAAGTTCTGTTGAAAATATGACCACTATAAAAGGCCCCAAAAAATGGCTACAAATACCAAAGTAAATCAAAATGGCAGACTTCCTTTTTGATTCAGCATATGGCTTTAGAAACCTTTTTGTAAGTCTTAGGCTGATAGGTATCCCAATTTTTACAAATCTAGCTGAATCATAAAACACAAAACATTTGCAAAAGCTTCATAAAAATGTCTAGAGGGCGCTATTGAACCATTTATTGCAAATTGAATAAGAAATCTCTAAAATATTCATGCTGATGACAAGCCTGATGTGTGTGTAAAGTTTCATGAGTTTTTGCACATGTTTAGACCAAAAAAAAAAAGCAGCATTTTACTTGGCAAACAATGCATCGCCATGACAACGGCGTGCGACAAAATAAATAACTTTCGATAACTTTGCATCTTAAACATCTTAAGATGAAGCACACCAAGTTTAAAGACAGTCGGATAAATTTTGTAGGAGGAGTTTGTTAAAATATGACCCCTAAAAAAGGCCACAAAAAATGGCTACAAATCCCAACGTAAATCAAAATGGTGGACTTCCTGATTGGTTTAGCATATGGCTCCAAGAGACTTTTTTGTACATCCTGAGCTCTTATGTTTGCCTGCAAATTATCATAGCTTTAGGTGAAACGTACAACCGGGAATGCTTTGTCTGTTTAATCAAAACGCAAAATATGGTGTGCAATTCCAATGCATTGCTATGGCAACAGCGTGTGACAAAATAAAAAACTTTCGATTACTTTGCATCTTAAACATCTTAAGATGAAACATACCAAGTTTGAAGACAGTCGGATAAATTTTGTAGGAGGGGTTCGTTAAAATATGACCCCTGAAAAAGGCCACAAAAAATGGCAACAAATCCCATCATAAATCAAAATGGCGGACTTCCTGTTTGGTTTAGCACATGGTTCCAAGAGACTTTTTTGTACATCGTGGGCTCTTATGTATGCCTGCAAATTATCATAGCGCTAGGTGAAACGTACAACCGGGAATGCTTCGTTAAAGAGGAGTTTTTTTAGCTCAAAATGTGATGCCCGGCCCCTGGGGGACTTCCTGTTGCGTTTAGCACATGGCACCAAGAGACATTTTTGTACATCCTGGGCTGTTACATATGTCTACAATTTTTCGTCGCTCTAGCTGCTTCGTACAACTGGGAATGCTTCATTAAGAAGGATTTTTTTCCTTTGCAAAAAGTGCATGCCACGATAACAGCGTGTGACGAAATAAAAAACTTTCAATAACTTTTCATTTTCAACATCTTAAGATGAATCACACCAAGTTTGAAGATGATCGGATAAACTCTGTAGGAGGAGTTTGTTAAAATATGACCCCTATGAAATGGCCAAAAAAAATGGCAACACATTCCAAAGTAAATCAAAATGGCGGACGTCCTGTTAGGTTTAGCATATGGTTCAAAAAGAGTTTTTTGTACCTCGAGGGCTGTTATATACCTCTACAAATTTTGGTAACTCTAGGTGAAACGTACAGCCGGGTATGCTTTGTTAAAGAGGAGTTTTTTTTTTAGCTCAAAATGTGATGCCCGGCCCCTGGGGGACTTCCTGTTGGGTTTAGCACAGGGCACCAAGAGACTTTTTTGTACATCTTGGGCTGTTACATATGTCTACAAATTTTCGTAGCTCTAGCTGCTTCGTACAACTGGCAATGCTTCTTTAAGGATATTTTTTTTCCTTTGCAAACAGTGCATGCCATGACAACAGCGTGCGACGAAATACAAAGCTTTCAATAACTTTTCATCTTCAACATCTTAAGATGAATCACACCAAGTTTGAAGATGAACGGATAAACACTGTAGGAGGAGTTCGTTAAAATAAGGCCCCAATGAAATGGCCAAAAAAATGGCAACACGTTCCAAAATAAATCAAAATGGTGGACTTCCTGTTAGGTTTAGCATATGGTTCAAAAAGAGTTTTTTGTAGGTCATAGTCTGTTACATATGTGTACCAATTTTCGTAGCTCTAGATTAAACGTACAACCGGCAATGCCTCGTGAAGTAAGAATTTTTAAACTCTAAATTTGATGCCCCGCCGCCGTCATATAGTATATCAACAACTTTTCATTTTTCACAATGATGTTGTCCCAGGTGTTGAGATGGTACATCCCAAGTTTGAAGTCAATCGGGTTAACCGTGTAGGAGAAGCGGGCAAAAGTATGACCCCTGTAAATGTGCAAAAATTGGCAAAAATTGGACATTTAAATACTCATACCTCACTTTCTGTCTATTTTAGGGTACACACTTCAAAGAGGTTTTTGTTCATTGGGATGTGCTACAGGTGCCACACAATTTTCATAGCCGTCGGACAATCGTAGCGGGACAGGGATCCGTTTAACCTATGTAGGGGGCGCTAAGGAGCCATTTTTCTGTTATCATGTATGGCGACTTTAAAATATCAAATTTTTCGCCAGGCCTGATGTGCGTGTAAAGTTTGGTGAGTTTTCGGTCACGTTTAGTGTCTCAAAAATGTGATCGTTTTCGGAGAATAATAATAATAATAACTAGAGCTGCGAGCAGCTATAAAGGGCCCTCGCAACCCGGGCCACGTTGGGGTATTTGCACGTCGGGGTACTGGCATGTTGGTGTACTGTCAAATAGGAAACCATCTAAATTTTAAACGTTTTTGCCATGCTTTGTGTTTGTAAAGTTTCATGGAAAGGCCAAAAATGATGCACAATTAACAAAATAAAATCAAAATGGATTGGCACATGGCTATATAGAATACTTTTTGAATATATTCGGCATGCCTGCCAATATTCACACATCAAGCTGAATCATATAATCGGAAAGACTTCATAAAAATGTCTAGAGGGCGCTATTGAAGCATTTATTGCAAATTTAATAAGAAATCTCTAAAATATTCATGCTTATGACAAGCCTGATGTGTGTGTAAAGTTTCATGAGTTTTTGCACATGTTTAGACCAAAAAAAAAGCAGCATTTTACTTGGCAAACAATGCATCGCCATGAAACAGCGTGGGACAAAATAAATAACTTTCGATAACTTTGTATCTTAAACATCTTAAGATGAAGCACACCAAGTTTGAAGACAGTCGGATAAATTTTGTAGGAGGAGTTCGTTAAAATATGACCCCTAAAAAAGGCCACAAAAAATGGCTACAAATCCCAACGTAAATCAAAATGGCGGACTTCCTGTTTGTTTTGGAAGATGGTTCCAAGAGACTATTTTGTACATTGTGGGCTCTTATGTATGCCTCTAAATTATCATAGCGCTAGGTGAAACGTACAACCTGGAATGCTTCGTTAAAGAGGAGTTTTTTACCTCAAAATGTGATGACCGGCCCTTACGGGACTTCCTGTTGGGTTTAGCACATGGCACCAAGAGACTTTTTTGTACATTGTGGGCTGTTAAATTTGTCTCCAAATTTTCGTAGCTCTAGCTGCTTCGTACAACTGTGAATGCTTCATTAAGAGGGAATTTTTTCCTTTGCAAACTGTGCATGCCACGGCAACAGCGTGCGACGAAATAAAAAGCTTTCAATAACTTTTCATCTTCAACATTTTAAGATGAATCACACCAAGTTTGGAGATGATCGGATAAACTCTGTAGGAGGAGTTCGTTAAAATAAGACCCCTATGAAATGGCCCAAAAAATGGCAACACGTTCCAAAGTAAATCAAAATGGCGGACTTCCTGTTCGGTTTAGCATATGGTTCAAAAAGAGTTTTTTGTACCTTGAGGGCTGTTACATATGTCTTCAAATGTTGGTAACTCTAGGTGAAATGTACAGCCGGGAATGCTTCATTAAATAAGAATTTTGAAACACAAAATTTGATGCCTCGCCTCTGGCGGACTTCCTGTTAGGTTTAGCATATGGTTCAAAAAGAGTTTTTTGTAGATCATAGTCTGTTACATATGTGTACCAATTTTCGTGGCTCTCAATTAAACGTACCACGGCAATGCTTTGTTAAGTAAGAATTTTGAAACTGTAATTTTGATGCCCCGCCACCGTCATATAGTATGTCAAAAACTTTAGATTTTTTACCATGATGTTGTCCCAGGTGTTGAGATGGTACAGCCCAAGTTTGAAGTCAATCGGGTTAACCGTGTAGGAGAAGCGGGCAAAAGTATGACCCCTGTAAATGTGCAAAAATGGGCCAAAATTGGACATTCAAATACTCATACCTCACTTCCTGTCTATTTTAGGGTACACATATCAAAGAGGTTTTTGTTCATCTGGATGTGCTACAGGTGCCACACAATTTTCGTAGTCATAGGACAATCGTAGCGGGACAGGGATCCGTTAAACCTATGTAGGTGGCGCTACAGAGCCATTTTTCTGTTATCATGTATGGCGACTTTAAAATATCAAATTTTTCGCCAGGCCCGATCTCCGTGTAAAGTTTGGTGAGTTTTCGTTCATGTTTAGTGCCTCAAAAATGTGGTTGTTTGCGGAAAAGAATAATAACAAAGAAAAAGAAGAAGGAGAATAATAACTAGAGCTGCGAGCAGCTATAAAGGGCCCTCGCAACCCGGGCCACTTTGGGGTACTTGCACGTCGGGGTACTGGCACGTTGGGGTACTGTCAAATAGGACAAGGACCAACTAAAATGTTTTTGACAAGCCTTGTGTGTGCAAAGTTTAATCAAAACGCAAAATATGGTGCGCAATTCCCAAAATAAATTCAAAATGGCGGACTTCCTTTTAGGTTTAGCATACGGCTACAGAATACTTTTTGTAGGTCTTAAGCTAATAGGTATGCCTCCCAGTTTTCACAAATCTAGGTCAAGTCATCTTTAGTTGTGTATCGCTTGAATCATACAATTGGAAATGCTCCATAAAAATGCATAGAGGGCGCTATTGAGCACAACGTTGGGTTACTTGCACGTCAGGGTACTGGCACGTTGGGGTACTGTTACATGGAACAAGGACCATTTAAAATGTTAGTTTTTTCCATGCCTTGTCTGTGCAAAGTTTAATGAAAAAGGCCAAAAATGATGTATAATTCCCAAAATAAAATCAAAATAGCGGACTTCCTCTTTGGTTTGGCAAATGGCTACATAATACTTTTTTGTAGGTCTAGCATAATCATACAATCGGAAATGCTTCATAAAAATGTCTAGAGGGCGCTATTTATTGCAAATTGCACAATAAATCTCTGAAAATTCATGTTCATGACAAGTCTGATGTGTTTGCAAAGTTTCATGAGTTTTCATGTGTATAAAAAAAAAAAAGCAGCACTTGACAAACAATGCATTGCTATGGCAACAGTGTGTTACAAAATAAAAAACTTTCGATTACTTTGCATCTTAAACATCTTAAGATGAAACACACCAAGTTTGAAGACAGTCGGATAAATTTTGTAGGAGGGGTTCGTTAAAATATGACCCCTGAAAAAGGCCACAAAAAATGGCAACAAATCCCATCATAAATCAAAATGGCAGACTTCCTGTTTGGTTTAGCACATGGTTCCAAGAGACTTTTTTGTACATCATGGGCTCTTATGTATGCCTGCAAATTATCATAGCGCTAGGTGAAACGTACAACCGGGAATGCTTCGTTAAAGAGGAGTTTTTTAGCTCAAAATGTGATGCCCGGCCCCTGGGGGACTTCCTGTTAGGTTAAGCACATGGCACCAAGAGACTTTTTTGTACATCCTGGACTGTTACATATGTCTACAATTTTTCGTCGCTCTAGCTGCTTCGTACAACTGGGAATGCTTCATTAATAAGATTTTTTTTCCTTTGCAAAAAGTGCATGCCACGACAACAGCGTGTGACGAAATAAAAAACTTTCAATAACTTTTCATTTTCAACATCTTAAGATGAATCACACCAAGTTTGAAGATGATCGGATAAACTCTGTAGGAGGAGTTTGTTAAAATATGACCCCTATGAAATGGCCCAAAAAAATGGCAACACATTCCAAAGTAAATCAAAATGGCGGACGTCCTGTTAGGTTTAGCATATGGTTCAAAAAGAGTTTTTTGTACCTCGAGGTCTGTTATATACCTCTACACATTTTGGTAACTCTATGTGAAACGTACAGCCGGGTATGCTTTGTTAAAGAGGAGTTTTTTAGCTCAAAATGTGATGCCCGGCCCCTGGGGGACTTCCTGTTGGGTTTAGCACAGGGCACCAAGAGACTTTTTTGTACATCTTGGGCTGTTGCATATGTCTACAAATTTTCGTAGCTCTAGCTGCTTCGTACAAATGGGAATGCTTCTTTAAGGATATTTTTTTTCCTTTAAAAACAGTGCATGCCATGACAACAGTGTGCGACGAAATACAAAGCTTTCAATAACTTTTCATCTTCAACATCTTAAGATGAATCACACCAAGTTTGAAGATGATCGGATAAACACTGTAGGAGGAGTTCGTTAAAATAAGACCCCAATGAAATGGCCAAAAAAATGGCAACACGTTCCAAAATAAATCAAAATGGTGGACTTCCTGTTAGGTTTAGCATATGGTTCAAAAAGAGTTTTTTGTAGGTCATAGCCTGTTACATATGTGTACCAATTTTCGTAGCTCTAGATTAAACGTACCACCGGCAATGCTTCGTTAAGTAAGAATTTTTAAACTCTAAATTTGATGCGCCGCCGCCGTCATATAGTATATCAAAAACTTTTCATTTTTCACAATGATGTTGTCCCAGGTGTTGAGATGGTACATCCCAAGTTTGAAGTCAATCGGGTTAACCGTGTAGGAGAAGCGGGCAAAAGTATGACCCCTGTAAATGTGCAAAAATTGGACATTTAAATACTCATACCTCACTTTCTGTCTACTTTAGGGTACACACTTCAAAGAAGTTTTTGTTCATTGGGATGTGCTACAGGTGCCACACAATTTTCATAGCCGTCGGACAATCGTAGCGGGACAGGGATCCGTTTAACCTATGTAGGTGGCGCTACAGAGCCATTTTTCTGTTATCATGTATGGCGACTTTAAAATATCAAATTTTTCGCCAGGCCTGATGTGCGTGTAAAGTTTGGTGAGTTTTCGTTCACGTTTAGTGTCTCAAAAATGCGATTGTTTGCGGAGAAGAAAAATAATAATAATAAGAAGAATTCCTACAAAAACAATAGGGCCTCGCAGCGGCACCGCCGCCGCCGCTGCTCGGGCCCTAATAATAATAAGAATTCCTACAAAAACAATAGGGCCTCGCAGCGGCACCGCCGCCGCCGCTGCTCGGGCCCTAACTAGAGCTGCGAGCAGCTATATAGGGCCCTCGCAACCCGGGCCACGTTGGGGTATTTGCATGTCCGGGTACTGGCATGTTGGGGTACTGTTTCATAGGAAACCATCTAAATTGTAAATGTTTTTGACATGCTTTGTGTTTGCAAAGTTTCATGGAAGGCCAAAAATGATGCACAATTAAAATAAAATCAAAATGAATTGGCACATGGCTATAGAATACTTTTTGGAGGTATTAGGCTGATAGGTATGCCTCCCAATATTCACACATCTAGCTGAACCATATAATCGGATATACTTCATAAAAATATCTAGACGGCGCTATTGAGCCATTTATTACAAATTGCACAACAAATTATAAAATATTCATGTTCGTGAGAGATCTGATCTGTGTGCAAAATTTTGTGAGTTTTTGCCCATGTTTAGACTCTCAAAAAAAAAAATCTTTGCAAACAATGCATCGCTACAGCAAAGGCGTGAGACAAAATAAAAAAATTCAATAACTTTTCATCAACTTTTTAAATATCTTAAGATGAAACATGCCAAAGAATGAAGACGATGTGATAAGTTTTGCAGAAAATATGACCCCTATAAAAGGCCCCAAAAAGTGGCTACAAATACCAAAGTAAATCAAAATGTCAGACTTCCTGTTTGGTTTAGCATATGGTTCCAAGAGACTTTTTTGTACATCGTGGGCTCTTATGTATGCCTCCAAATTACCATAGCTCTAGGTGAAACGTACAACCGTGAATGCTTCGTTAAAGAGGAGTTGTTGTTTTTTTAGCACAAAATGGGGGACTTCCTGTTGGGTTTAGCACAGGGCACCAAGAGACTTTTTTGTACATCTTGGGCTGTTACATATGTCTACAAATTTTCGTAGCTCTAGCTGCTTCGTACAACTGGCAATGCTTCTTTAAGGATATTTTTTTTCCTTTGCAAACAGTGCATGCCATGACAACAGCGTGCGACGAAATAAAAAGCTTTCAATAACTTTTCATCTTCAACATCTTAAGATGAATCACACCAAGTTTGAAGATGATCGGATAAACACTGTAGGAGGAATTCGTTAAAATAAGACCCCTATGAAATGGCCAAAAAAATGGCAACACGTTCCAAAGTAAATCAAAATGGTGGACTTTCTGTTAGGTTTAGCATATGGTTCAAAAAGAGTTTTTTGTACCTTGAGGGCTGTTACATATGTCTTCAAATTTTGGTAACACTAGGTGAAACGTACAGCCGGGAATGCTTCTTTAATTAAGAATTTTGAAACGCAAAATTTGATGCCCCGCCTCTGGAGGACTTCCTGTTGGGTTTAGCATATGGCACCAACAGACTTTTTTGTAGATCATAGTCTGTTACATATGTGTACCAATTTTGTAGCTCTAGGTTAAACGTACAACCGGCAATACTACGTTAAGTAAGAATTTTGAAACTCTAAATTTGATGCCCCACCGCCGTCATATAGTATGTCAAAAACTTTAGATTTTTTACCATGGTGTTGTCCCAGGTGTTGAGATGGTACATCCCAAGTTTGAACTCAATCGTGTTAACCGTGTAGGAGAAGTGGGCAAAAGTATGACCCCTGTAAATGTGCAAAAATTGGCCAAAATTGGACATTTAAATACTCATATCTCACTTCCTGTCTATTTTAGGGTACAACTATCAAAGAGGTTTTTGTTCATCTGGATATGCTACAGGTGCCACACAATTTTCATAGCCGTAGGACAATCGTAGCGGGACAGGGATCCGTTTAAGCTATGTAGGTGGCGCTACAGAGCCATTTTTCTGTTATCATGTATGGCGACTTTAAAATATCAAATTTTTCGCCAGGCCCGATCTGCGTGTAAAGTTTGGTGAGTTTTCGTTCACGTTTAGTGTCTCAAAAATGTGATTGTTTGCGGAAAAGAATAATAACAAATAAAAAGAAGAACTAGAGCTGCGAGCAGCTATAAAGGGCCCTCGCAACCCGGGCCACGTTGGGGTACTTGCACGTCGGGGTACTGGCACGTTGGGGTACTGTCAAATAGGACAAGGACCATCTAAAATGTTTTTGACAAGCCTTGTGTGTGCAATGTTTAATCAAAATGCAAAATATGGTGTGCAATTCCCAAAATAAATTCAAAATGGCGGACTTCCTTTTAGGTTTATCATACGGCTACAGAATACTTTTTGTAGGTCTTAAGCTAATAGGTATGCCTCCCAGTTTTCACAAATCTAGGTCAAGTCATCTTTAGTTGTGTATCGCTTGAATCATACAATTGGAAATGCTCCATAAAAATGCATAGAGGGCGCTATTGAGCACAACGTTGGGTTACTTGCACGTCAGGGTACTGGCACGTTGGGGTACTGTTACATGGAACAAGGACCATTTAAAATGTTAGTTTTTTCCATGCCTTGTCTGTGCAAAGTTTAATGAAAAAGGCCAAAAATGATGTATAATTCCCAAAATAAAATCAAAATAGCGGACTTCCTCTTTGGTTTGGCAAATGGCTACATAATACTTTTTTGTAGGTCTTAGGCTGATAGGGTTCTGTCCTAATTTTTAAAAATCTAGCATAATCATACAATCGGAAATGCTTCATAAAAATGTCTAGAGGGCGCTATTTATTGCAAATTGCACAATAAATCTCTGAAAATTCATGTTCATGACAAGTCTGATGTGTTTGCAAAGTTTCATGAGTTTTCATGTGTATAAAAAAAAAGCAGAACTTGACAAACAATGCATTGCTATGGCAACAGCGTGTTACAAAATAAAAAACTTTCGATTACTTTGCATCTTAAACATCTTAAGATGAAACACACCAAGTTTGAAGACAGTCGGATAAATTTTGTAGGAGGGGTTCGTTAAAATATGACCCCTGAAAAAGGCCACAAAAATTGGCAACAAATCCCATCATAAATCAAAATGGCAGACTTCCTGTTTGGTTTAGCACATTGTTCCAAGAGACTTTTTTGTACATCGTGGGCTCTTATGTATGCCTGCAAATTATCATAGCGCTAGGTGAAACGTACAACCGGGAATGCTTCGTTAAAGAGGAGTTTTTTTTAGCTCAAAATGTGATGCCCGGCCCCTACGGGACTTCCTGTTGGGTTTAGCACATGGCACCAAGAGACTTTTTTGTACATCCTGGGCTGTTACATATGTCTACAATTTTTCGTCGCTCGAGCTGCTTCGTACAACTGGGAATGCTTCATTAAGAAGGATTTTTTTCCTTTGCAAAAAGTGCATGCCACGACAACAGCGTGTGATGAAATAAAAAGCTTTCAATAACTTTTCATCTTCAACATCTTAAGATGAATCACACCAAGTTTGAAGATGATCGGATAAACTCTGTAGGAGGAGTTTGTAAAAATATGACCCCTATTAAATGGCCAAAAAAAATGGCAACACATTCCAAAGTAAATCAAAATGGCGGATGTCCTGTTAGGTTTAGCATATGGTTCAAAAAGAGTTTTTTGTACCTCGAGGGCTGTTATATACCTCTACAAATTTTGGTAACTCTAGGTGAAACGTAAAGCCGGGTATGCTTTGTTAAAGAGGAGTTTTTTAGCTCAAAATGTGATGCCCGGCCCCTGGGGGACTTCCTGTTGGGTTTAGCACAGAGCACCAAGAGACTTTTTTGTACATCTTGGGCTGTTACATATGTCTACAAATTTTCGTAGCTCTAGCTGCTTCGTACAAATGGGAATGCTTCTTTAAGGATATTTTTTTCCTTTGCAAACAGTGCATGCCATGACAACAGCGTGCGACGAAATACAAAGCTTTCAATAACTTTTCATCTTCAACAACTTAAGATGAATCACACCAAGTTTGAAGATGATCGGATAAACACTGTAGGAGGAGTTCGTTAAAATAAGACCCCAATGAAATGGCCAAAAAAATGGCAACACGTTCCAAAATAAATCAAAATGGTGGACTTCCTGTTAGGTTTAGCATATGGTTCAAAAAGAGTTTTTTTGTAGGTCATAGCCTGTTACATATGTGTACCAATTTTCGTAGCTCTAGATTAAACGTACAACCGGCAATGCTTCGTGAAGTAAGAATTTTTAAACTCTAAATTTGATGCGCCGCCGCCGTCATATAGTATATCAAAAACCTTTCATTTTTCACAATGATGTTGTCCCAGGTGTTGAGATGGTACATCCCAAGTTTGAAGTCAATCGGGTTAACCGTGTAGGAGAAGCGGGCAAAAGTATGACCCCTGTAAATGTGCAAAAATTGGCAAAAATTGGACATTTAAATACTCATACCTCACTTTCTGTCTATTTTAGGGTACACACTTCAAAGAGGTTTTTGTTCATTGGGATGTGCTACAGGTGCCACACAATTTTCATAGCCGTCGGACAATCGTAGCGGGACAGGGATCCGTTTAACCTATGTAGGGGGCGCTAAGGAGCCATTTTTCTGTTATCATGTATGGCGACTTTAAAATATAAAATTTTTCGCCAGGCCTGATGTGCGTGTAAAGTTTGGTGAGTTTTCGGTCACGTTTAGTGTCTCAAAAATGTGATCGTTTGCGGAGAATAATAATAACTAGAGCTGCGAGCAGCTATAAAGGGCCCTCGCAGCCCGGGCCACGTTGGGGTACTTGCACGTTGGGGTACTTGCACGTTAGGGTACTGGCACGTTGGGATACTGGCATATTGGAAGCAAAATTTCTTTGAAAATGGCATAATAAACGTTTACATGTAGAATATTTTTTTTGCCAGTGTGTGTCAAGCTCAACGGGTTTTGGTGATTGTTAAGACCTGCAAAAATCAGCGTCCTTATTTATTTTTAGCCAATGAGTTGCCTTGATTGGTATTTTTTGTAAAAGTGTATATATACATCATCGCTCGTTGTACTCATTGCACAATGTTACTTTTATTGTCCAAAGGGGCAATCAAAAATGACTAACACAAAATGGAAACGTACATACGTTTGGATCGGTGTGAAGCCAGTGAACAATTTGAGTGGTGGAAACTAAAAGAATATTCATTAATGACTTAGTTATCACACAAAGAATGAGTTTTCATTTTTTGTACAAAATACCGTATGAGTTTTTTTTTTTTATATATATATTATGCCTCAAGGGCGAGGTGGCGCTGTATTTATAACTGAATGTTGTCATAGAGATACCTTCAGGCCTTGATTATAAGCATACATGTCAAGTGTGGGATTTTTTTTGGAGCATGTACCGTGGAGTTATTAAGCATATCCTTCATTCACGATATTGCTTTTAATGTCCATAGAGGCTATCAAAAATAAATAAAAATATATATATGTTTGGATAAGTCTGATGCCGGTGAACATTTTGAGTGGTGGAAACTAAAAGAATATTCATAAATGACTTCGTTATCACACTTAGAATGAGTTTACATTTTTTGTACAAAATACCGTATGTGGGGTATTTTTTTTTCATGCCTCAAGGGCTAGGTGGCGCTGCATATATAACTGAATGTTGTCATAGAGATAACTTCAGGCCTAGACGATAAACATAAATGTCAAGTTTGGGATTTTTTGGAGCATGTACCGGGGAGTTATCAAGCATATCCTTTTTCATTGCGAAACACAAATTTTGATGCCCCGCCCTCATAATATAGTATTTCGAAAAGTCAAAAATTTTCCCCCTGTCGTTGGCTCAGGTCTTGACATGGTCCAGGCCAAGTCTTAACTCAGTCGGATGAAACGTGTAGGAGAAGTGGGCAAAAGTCTGCCCCCTGTGAATGTGCAAAAATCGTCAAAAATGGGACACTCAAAAATTCGTAGCTCACTTCCTGTTCATTTTAGCATATGGGTCCAAGAGACTTTTTTGTAGGTCTTGGGCTCCCTCATACACCTAAAAATATTCGGCATTCTTGCTTAAACGTACAACCGGGGCTGCTTCGTTAAACATTTCGAGGGGGCGCTATTGAGTCATTTTTGTAAAAATAGCACAATCAACAATAAAATATTGCTCATTTTACCAGGCCAGATGTGTGTGCCAAGTTTCAGGAGTTTCTGTGCATGTTTAGACCCTCAAAACTGGCGTTGTTTTCTTGGCGAACAGCGCTTAGCCACGCCTACAGCAATTCGCGAAAACTCACAAACTTCGTGTTGTGACATCATGAAGGCCGAAACCCTCATCTGAGCAAATATGAGGTAGGTCCAGTTAACGTGTTTGGAGAAAAACGTAGAAGAAAATTCGTAAGAAAAAAAATTGCCACTAGGTGGCGCTATCAGTTAGATGAAATATAAGTCAGTAGATGTCTTTAGGGCTGGACTCTCATCAAATGTGTGAAATTTTGAGAAGATAGGATCATCTCGGTCAAGTTAATGCAGCTTTTATTTTCACGAAAAATCTTCAGATTTTGCGTCACCGTAGCGGCCACGCCCTTTGGCGAAAAGTTACAATATTCGGTGTGGGGCATGATCAACATCTTAAGGCTTTTCTGACCAATTTTCAAATGGATCCCTTCAACAAGCTCAGCACAGTAGCTAAAAACGTAAAGTATGACATTTATTGTAACCACTAGGTGGCGCTATATGTATAACTGAATTTTATCATATAGATGTTTTCAGGCCGTGACTATTACGTTGCCTGAGAAGTTTGAGATTTTTTGGAGCTTGAACATGGGAGTTATTAAGCATTTGCTCTTTATGGACAAATGAAATTTTAAAGGCAATATTTGATGCCCCGCCCCCGTCATATAGTATTTCAAAAAGGCAAGATGTTTTGCCCAGTTGTTCTCTCAGGTCTTGAGATGATAAATGCCAAGTTTGAAGTCATTTGGATGAAAAATGTTTGCAAAGGGGGAAAAAGCATGACCACAGTGAATGTGCCAAAATAGGCCAAAATTGGACATTAAAAAATTCATAGCTCACTTCCTGTACATTTTAGCTACATGGTCCCAATAGACTTTTTTGTGCGTCTCGGGGTGCTACACGTGCCTGTCAATTTTTGTTTCTCTAGCTCAAACGTGCCGGGCTTGGTTTTTATTTTTCTACGCTAGGGGGCGCTATCGAGTCGCATTGTTATGACGACTTAATAATATCAAATTTTTCGCCGGGCCTGAGGAGTGTGCAAAGTTCGGTGAGTTTTCGTGAATGTTTAGGTACCCAAAATCGCGATCGTTTGCGGAGAATAAAGAATAATAATAATAATAATAATAATAATAATAATAATAATAATAATAATAATAATAATTTTTACAAAAACAATAGGGACCTCGCAGCGGTCGCTGCTCGGGCCCTAATAAGAACTAGAGCTGCGAGCAGCTATAAAGGGCCCTCGCAACCCGGGCCACGTTGGGGTATTTGCACGTCGGGGTACTGGCATGTTGGGGTACTGTCAAATAGGAAACCATCTAAATTTTAAACGTTTTTGCCATGCTTTGTGTTTGTAAAGTTTCATGGAAAGGCCAAAAATGATGCACAATTAACAAAATAAAATCAAAATGGATTGGCACATGGCTATATAGAATACTTTTTGAATATATTAGGCATGCCTGCCAATATTCACACATCTAGCTGAATCATATAATCGGAAAGACTTCATAAAAATGTCTAGAGGGCGCTATTGAAGCATTTATTGCAAATTTAATAAGAAATCTCTAAAATATTCATGCTTATGACAAGCCTGATGTGTGTGTAAAGTTTCATGAGTTTTTGCACATGTTTAGACCAAAAAAAAAAAAGCAGCATTTTACTTGGCAAACAATCCATCGCCATGAAACAGCGTGCGACAAAATAAATAACTTTCGATAACTTTGTATCTTAAACATCTTAAGATGAAGCACACCAAGTTTGAAGACAGTCGGATAAATTTTGTAGGAGGAGTTCGTTAAAAATGACCCCTAAAAAAGGCCACAAAAAATGGCTACAAATCCCAACGTAAATCAAAATGGCGGACTTCCTGTTTGGTTTAGCAGATGGTTCCAAGAGACTTTTTTGTACATCGTGGGCTCTTATGTATGCCTCTAAATTATCATAGCGCTAGGTGAAACGTACAACCGGGAATGCTTCGTTAAAGAGGAGTTTTTTACCTCAAAATGTGATGACCGGCCCCTACGGGACTTCCTGTTGGGTTTAGCACATGGCACCAAGAGACTTTTTTGTACATCGTGGGCTGTTAAATTTGTCTCCAAATTTTCGTAGCTCTAGCTGCTTCGTACAACTGGGAATGCTTCATTAAGAGGGAATTTTTTCCTTTGCAAACTGTGCATGCCACGGCAACAGCATGCGACGAAATAAAAAGCTTTCAATAACTTTTCATCTTCAACATTTTAAGATGAATCACACCAAGTTTGGAGATGATCGGATAAACTCTGTAGGAGGAGTTCGTTAAAATAAGACCCCTATGAAATGGCCCAAAAAATGGCAACACGTTCCAAAGTAAATCAAAATGGCGGACTTCCTTTTCGGTTTAGCATATGGTTCAAAAAGAGTTTTTTGTACCTTGAGGGCTGTGTCTGATCTGGCTTACCTGGCCAACTCTCCGTTACAAAGGGTTAAGACCCCCCTTTGGCTCCAACCGTAGTAACACGGGATTTACGGAGGTGACGGGGGTGCTTCAAGCTGGCGTCGAAAAGGATTCGTTTAGGTTCTCACCGCCCTAGTTTTAGAATGTCAGCCCCGACTTCCTTTAGACTACACCCTTAACGAGTAACCTTTAATGATTTAAGGATATAAATCTAATCACACTCTTTTTACAGCGGCTCCTTTTCATATGATCGATTGCACTTAGAATGACCTAAATAGGGTTTGGCTATTCTTGTTAGAATCGCAAGGGCTTGTTTTATTTGTTCATTTAAGCCGAAATAACCTTACAGGAATTTTGGAACGCGGCCAACATGTAGATGAAACTGTTATCTATATAACAAGGTATCCCTAAGTATGACTCAGATAGCGAGAGAAACAGGTTAAAGTAGAAAAGTGAAGGTAGGGTTCAAGAAATCAATGATTAATGTGACCACACACATGAAAACCCTAAACCACATCTTGTCTTTCTTGATTTATTACTTGATCAGTGTTCAAACCAATAGCAAAGCAAAATTTGTACAATAATGAATATATGTTGATTAATGACAAAAATTAATGAGTCACATCATAAATTCAAACAGAACAGAATCACATGTACTCACAAATTTGTTGCTCCTTACTCCAGACCATCAATTGAAGAAACAAGAAAAAATAAAAAGAAAAGAAAAATCAAAAACCAAAAAGGAGGGCAAAAGCTTTGAGAAAGAATTATTCCTTTGCTGGGTAGTCACGACAGGTAGCTATTCTGTGATGAACCACCTGGGCCTAATTATCCTTGAGCTAAACTAGTAGCTCAAAGAAAATAATTGAGGAAGTTTACCATTTACTACCCCGGCTGTTTAATTTAATAAAACTGATCAAAACAAGGGGAACTATTATCTTCTAACAGCCAATCAAGACAATGTGTCTACCACAAATTACTCTTATTTTGATTGTTAGAATTACTTCCTCATTTAGCATATAGGGGTAAATGGGGCGCAGAGACGAAAATGCCCTTCTCGACAGAGAGAGAGCCTCGATCTTTTTTGCACGCCCGCCTCGTTTCGTCCCCGCCAATTTATAACCTCGGGATGCTGAACATAGCATGACTAAGCACAGATGAGTGTGTTCCAGTCAGTCCGTACCAAAGTTTGAACTGCTGAGTTCTAAATGTCTGGTGTTTACTTCCTCTTCTCAGTTCCTCTTAAAACTGCGACCTTAACAGCTTTGCAAAACCCATTTGTTGACAAGGTCCAATTTTCTATGCAGACAACACATTCATGACTTTAAAATAAACTGTACTTCCCATTTGTGAATAAAATCCCTTCAAAGCTTTTTACTCATAATGCCCCACACCAATACTGATTAATATGCACATAAAACTCAAACCACACTCAAATAAAATACATGTTATGTCAAAACCACGTTTCTTGCAGTCTCATGGCGACATGTCAAAAAGGCCTTTACTCCCGCACTCCATTTAAGTATGTGCTTTGACATGTGAGCGTGTTGTGTGTGCAAAGTGTGTGCAATTGTGTTACCGTAAATGGATATGTGTATATGTGTTTTATGCTGGCTGCTGGCTCACAAGTATATTTACCAATTATGGGGCATGTTTAAACGCTAATGAAGTTGACAATTACACCAAAGACATTTCAGACTAGTGTTGTGTGACATACCAGATTTGTGTGACATAGCGATTATCTCAAACAATCATTGCATCGTCGCATTCATTTGTTAATACATGGCACAGGTTCACATTATACATGTTAGTGACATCATCCATATTTCAACTTTTGGTGACATCCGCTCAGCCCTCAGCCCGTGTTACTCGTCACCCCCCACATGAGATATGAGATAGGGAACACACAACAGCTGAGAGACAGGTCCCGCACAGACATCAGGCATCACATTGAACCCCGGATGAACCGCTCACCGCACGCTCCTCATCAATCACCATGGGGCTGTGGTCAGCCCCTGAGATCCCCTCTCCCAGCTCGGAGAGATCGTAAACACGCACCAAGAGCCCGCTGCGACCATCAATACGGTAGCTGACAGGGCCGCCAGGCGAGGCGGGGGAGGAGGCGCAGAGATCAGAGTCAAAGAGGCGCCTCAACACCTCGGACGCCGAGGTATCCCCATCGAGCGGAAGGGGCGATGGCGTAGGGAGAAGTCCTAAGCCACTTAGTGTCTCAGGAGAAGGGGAGGATACGAGCAATTCTGTTGGAGCAGCACCCGCACCCCCAACCGGAGGCTCCCCAGCAGTTGGTTCGGGTGATGCAGGGGTGACCTCACCATCGTGAGGGTCGTCCGGAACGACCTGTTCCACCGCAACCGGCGGATCCCGTTGAACAGCCCTCGGCCGGGCTGCAGGCGCCAAGGGGAGAGGTCCACCTCTCCACGGATTCCAGTCAGCGCGTGAACGCCAAGACGAGATCAGCAGGCATGCGCCATCATCAAGGTGTGTTGTAATGCAACGGATGTCATCTCAGGATGCCGAGGCTCTCCTCGGGCCGACTGCAGTGTGCCGGAGGACTCAGAGACCACCGTATGGAAGTCGGATTGTGCCAAGTCACGTCGTATGTCAACTTCATTCTCGTTTTTAACAGCCCCTCGCAGAAGAACCAATTGGAGTGGGAAGAGAGGGGGAAACAGCCGTTTCCCATCATCACGTCCCCCACCAGCCAAGCATATTTCACGTGGATTGTTCCACACAGGATACATCGTGGAGTAGGGTTCTAAAACAAAAACCAAAATTACCACTCAAAATAAAATCATAACAGAACAAATGAGCAACAGCAGGTTAAATGTAGCCTTTTTTTTTTTTTTCTCTCGGCTATTTATTTAATCAACTTTCATCATTATTGTTTTCTGTACTGTTCAGTTGGTGAACCCCCGTTCATCCAGATTGGTGGATCGTTACAGACACATCATGAGGGATTCTGGCTGGTTCAAGCGACCTCTCAGTTCTGGATGACAGTGAAGCAACAGAACGAGCCACCAGAATCGGCGCTCTGTTGACATCACTCTCTCCCTGGGGTGGAACGACAACAAAGAACAAAACAAAAAAACGCTCCTATATAAGAAGGAGCAGCTCTTTGGCGCATGTTTTGGTCAGGAGGCAGGCTGTGGCCGCTGCTGTAAGCAAAAACAAACCAAGTAAAATCCACTTCCCTGATTTACTTATAGCACGCCACAATCCTGAACCAATGGTTTCAAGACCTTGTTCCACAAAATAAATGTAATCTAAATCTAAATCTAATGTGGAATCAATTACAACTCTTGTAGTTTGAACAAATACCAATTCAATTTTTTCATACCACGTGCAGTCATGAAGGTCGCTGCCGTGTCCACGTTGGAGCCAATGTTCAGCAGGGAAAAAACAAGTTCCGCTGTTATAAATTTTGTTTCCAATTCAATCAAAACCTAAAACTTGACTACCCTGGCAAAGCGACTTTCTAAATGCATGTCCCTCCCCAATTTGCAATAAAGCATCAGGTCGATCAGGCATGAATTTTGGATATTCAGTCTGTGTAAGCCCATAATCATTCACCCATTTAAGACAAGTTTGTTTGTCAGCTTGCATTCGTCTTTTCCATATTTTGGTATTAGATAATTTGACCCAAAGGCCTCCTTCAGGAGTACTAAAATTTGCATAAGGCCATTTATTTTTGCAAAACCCACCCCAATTTGGCACTGATCCACAATTTTCGCGGGCCAGCTGAATCAAACAGGATGTTTTTTCGGAATTGCAACTCATCATCCAAGGCCTGGGGCCAAAATATAAATATGGTGACCACAGCGACGTACCTGGATAAGTGTCCTGTTCTTTAGAATACACTGTGGCCAAATATTGACATTTAATCCAATAATTAAATGACATATTAAGGCAAGGCAGAACCCATTTTTTTTTTTTTTCCTTTCCCAGCTTCGAAAGCCCCACCAGGTCCTGGCGAGATCACGAGTGCGAAATTCTTTCCAAGCCTGCAAAACATCTTTTACAATATTATTCACAAGTAACCCTGAACAATTATGCACCCATTTTGTTCCTATCAATTTGTGATTGATGATTCAGTGTGGCTGTGCTTCTCTTACCTCTAAAAGAGGATTTCCCCAGCATTCCTCCACTGCTGTGGTGGAAAATCCACACCTTGCATTTTCCAAAATGCAATCTGCCAATCCGGCCATTATGCCTCTTGGCGAGCGGCGTGTAATTACCGCACCCTTGACTGAAGCTAGTTTGATAAAGGGCGGGATGTCGGCGATGTTCGCTGCCATTCTGATTCCCTGGTTATTTCCTGGCTTGAGCTGGATGTAGCTTTAAGCTGCTCCACGCCTTGAATTCCTTTTTTTTTCAGTCGGACCGTGTTTCTGTCAGGAATCCAAAGTTCCAGCTTTCCCAGCTCTTTCCTTGTGGGGATGGGGCCAGCATGGTCTATAGCTTAGTGTACAGCCGAAGCCACCACCCGCACGGACTCGTCTGGAACCACCTTTCCCTGTGGTGTTCTGCTCCAGTTTTCTGCTCCTACAACTATTAACCTTCTTTCTTGAACATATCGGTCCACTTCGTCATTTCCTTGCCAGTGGCTTCCTTCCCTAAGGTGTGCCTTTCGATGGACAACATCAATTTTTAATAAAAGTCTCATTTCAGCTATTTTCTTCCATAACTCACTGTGAGCTACCATTTTACCTTTCGCTCCCTCATAACCAATTTTTTCCCAGATGGCTAGATCTTTTTTTGAGGGCTTGTGCATAATAAAAGCTATCGGTTATAACCTGCACATGACTTATGTGTCTTTTTATTACTTCCGACAGCCCTTCTAGCACTGCTGTTACTTCTCCTGCTTGTGCGCTTCCGGCAACTTTGCCGCGACTGCGACAAACCTCTCTCCCGTTCTGTTTGAGGATGAAGCCCCAGTGTGCTGCGGGCCAGCATACGCAGCTCTTCGAGGCTGCTGGCTATAAATGTCTCTTTGCTGGACAGGCTGGGGTGCCTTCGGGGTAGATTGACGCAGCTGGTCGCCCTCACGCCGGTTGTCAGCCTCCTTTCTCCTTTCATTATAATGCTTCGTCAGCCTGTCCCATTGTTTGATTGACCCTTCAATCTTAAGAACTGAACTTTCCGGTCCCATCTTAATAAACATGGCTTGGTTTGGTTTATCTGCTACAAGCATTCTCAGGACTTTAACGTACCTGTTTGGTGTTATAATTTGCTTCAATTTGTACCACACATTCATCAAGGTGACCCCTTTTTTGAGTTGTTCCTTGGCCCGGGTCACATAAGTCTCTTCATCTTCTTCGTCTTCATCAACCCATCGTTCATAAACTCCTTGTGCGGTTTCGTGGGACATCACTGGGTCGGAAATCACTAATTGCAACCACATCTTTTTGGCTATTTCTCCTCCCGGGGCATCCTTGATCATGGGCCAAGTAGCATACAAATACTCTTTCACCGTTTCTTTTGGGTCTTTATCTCGAACCATGGCCTTCAAGGCCTTAAATGCTCGCATATTTCTCTCTTGATCATCTAACATTGCCAAATCATTTGGGGCCTGTGTTACTAACACAGGCTGTGCCGTGTTTTGCTGTTGCTGAGGAACAGTGACTGAGACAGGCAATGAGGAAGTTGCAGATCCTGCTTGAGCGCCAGCAGGCCCCACTCCGGCCCCGTCTTGATTTATGACGTCATCCTGTTCTCTCAACTCTGTCTGAGCTTTGCAATAAGCCGCCTGTTTCACCAATTTAAGCAAAACATCATACAACACGGTCACAAAACCTTCTCTGAAATTTTTAGTCAACATTGTACAATTTATTAATGTACGATATGCGGGGGTCATCAACACATTAATTATCTCTCCATAACTCGTTTTCACAGTTAGGGATGCTTCTTCGCTGAGTTTGTCCAACCAAGCAGCAGGATAAGGATACTCTGTTTGACCTACTGACGGCACATACACACGCCTGTCATCTTTAGTCTGCAGGTAACCAACCCGGGTGTCCAGGGCTATCCTTTCCGAGGCCTTCAAAACACTTAGAACTGGTTGCTGTTTTTTGGTCCCCTTGCGGATCGCTCCTTTTATTACTTTTGGCTGCTGAGCATGGTTAGGGCTGGTCGGGGGGGCAAATGACTCCAAGGACCCGAGGTCATCTCTCTCATCCTCACTCTCTTCTTCTTCGCCGGATGAAGATGAAATTGGCGGAGCCATCAACTCAGCGTCTCTGTTTGTTTTCTTCAACGCTTTCCTACCCATGACCTCTTTGGTAACAGGGGTCGGAGGAGGCAACTCCCTATATGAGTCATCCACTCCCTGCGGCGAGGAGGCCGCTAAACCCGGGTCTATTACATCATCCTGCATGCTATTTCTACCTGGTGATTTTTTTATCTCCTTCAATTTGTCCCTACCTTCTCCAGGTAGCGAGGGCCTCCAAGGCGTGGTGGGAAGGCCGCTGGGGCCGGGTTGTTCATCATCTGACACCATCTCCTTGGCCACACTCACTAGTGAACCTGTGACAGAGGAAGGGTGGGGGCCAAAGGTTACATTATGTGTGCTCATACCTTGTTCCGTCGCCGGTGACCCGGCTCCTTCAGGAGATTTCATCAGGCGCCGCTTCTGACGCTGCGCTTCCTCCTTCAGTTGCAGCCTGGCCTCCTGCAAGGCTCGTGCGGTCCATCTCTCCATGGCCTCGGTCTCCCTCCTGTTATGCTGTTCTTGTGATATGGCCACCACGAACTCTGTATCTGGAAGCTGGGTGACAGGGGTCGCGATCTGTAGCCTAAAGGCCCCTAGGGCCACTGACTCGGCTATTGTCCACAACATTCTTCCTGATCTTATACCGTTTACATCAATCACGACACGCGTAGCTTCCTGATCAATAGCTCCATTTATAGCCCTCTCCAAAAGTTTCATCACATTCTTCATATATACTCTTTGATTCAATTCTGGAGTCCATTTTTGTCCTGGGCAATGAACTATCATGTAAAAGTTAGAACTTCCTCCACTTGTTATTCTGTATTCCCTTGCATCAGATACTTCCTCAATTGGAGCTTGGCTCCGTATGTCTCTTCTCTCTCTTTCATATTCTATTCCAGCTGATGATTTTAAACTCGCCCTGAATTTACTATTGTACGGCCTGAGTTTTACATCAGTGAGAACAATAAGAGCGCTTCCACCAATCTCCCACACATTTCCATGGAATTGACATAGCATTATACCATTTCCTACATTCACTTTTTTGGTGGTTTCATCCGGCAAAGGAATTAGCGGAGGCTGCAGCCGAAGAAGACTCATTTTTTGAGTTAGTGCTTTATGTCTCACTTCCTCTCTAGCCTGCCACTCACTTTCTTTGTTGTCATATTCCGTGTCTGTATCTTCCATCGTAATTCCTTCAGGTGTGAGTTCATAATCTGAATCAATTTCACTTCCACTTTCCAGTATATTTCCCTGTTTCCGATATACTGCTATTTCGGTTATTTGATCCAATAGTGGTTGATACTCTTTTAAGCGGGGCATAGCTCTCGTTTCACTAGGCTTTATCAACTTCCCTTCTATCTGGGCTGTTGCGGCGAGCATTTTTACCACCGGATCAAATTCTGGTTGGGTGCTGACCAATTGCACAACATTATATTCTCTGAATATTTCCACCCACCATTTTAGCCATATTTCACCTTTTTCTTTTGTCTGTCCAACACTTGGATGTTTAACTACAGCAGTTAGCAAATATCCCTGTCCTGTGAGTTCAGCATAAAAAATGCCTTTATCCTGAATAGTATCTTCTATCAACCCTCCGAGTTTATCTGGGGGGATAGACGGGTTTAGACAGTTAATTGCTTCTCTTCTTTCATGATGCCAATTTCCTATACCTTGCCCATGAAGAAAAAGCCGTGTTTGAATATGAGATTGTCCATGAACTGACTGTTGCAGTGCCTCAGGCCCTTCTTGACCCGAGGTCACTAAATTTTCACTGGATTCGCTTGGCCCTTGCATTCTGCTGCCTTACGTTTTTACAATAGTTGTAGGTCGAAGCTATTTTTTCAGTTGCCTCCCTCTTGCGCATAGAGGGTCAGGGACTTACTATAGCCTCTGGTTACTCAATGCCTCTGGTTACAGAGTCACTTCTTCTCTACTAACAAAAGGGCTATTACTTTAGCTAACTTTTATTAGTAACTACTAGTGGTGGGATATTTCAATTAGGTTTCATACCTATTTCAACATTCCCCTTGATCAGCCTTTTTGGCGTATTTCTGAGCCCGCCTTGCCGTACTTTGGACCTGAGCAGTCAGCCCAAATAAACTGGTGTTATTTATATACCCTACGGTTTTCAAACAACCAAACAAATTTTTATTTGTTACTTTAAGACTGATCTCCACTATTTTTAGACCTATTCCAGTTGTAGCCTACAGCACAATTTCCCTCTTGGATATTTATGTTGCAGGTGCTGTTCCAGGAAACTCTATTCCTCACAGCCACTGTTTATATGTCTAATTAAGCTTATCTGACACTAAATTTATGTCCTTTCTGGGGTAGCGAGGTCCTGGGAAGTCAACCCCAGCTACTCCCCGTCCAGGTTCTTCCTACGGACATGAATCAATTAACTTTAATCAATTGCATGTCCCTGTTCGGGCGCCAAGTGTCTGATCTGGCTTACCTGGCCAACTCTCCGTTACAAAGGGTTAAGACCCCCCTTTGGCTCCAACCGTAGTAACACGGGATTTACGGAGGTGACGGGGGTGCTTCAAGCTGGCGTCGAAAAGGATTCGTTTAGGTTCTCACCGCCCTAGTTTTAGAATGTCAGCCCCGACTTCCTTTAGACTACACCCTTAACGAGTAACCTTTAATGATTTAAGGATATAAATCTAATCACACTCTTTTTACAGCGGCTCCTTTTCATATGATCGATTGCACTTAGAATGACCTAAATAGGGTTTGGCTATTCTTGTTAGAATCGCAAGGGCTTGTTTTATTTGTTCATTTAAGCCGAAATAACCTTACAGGAATTTTGGAACGCGGCCAACATGTAGATGAAACTGTTATCTATATAACAAGGTATCCCTAAGTATGACTCAGATAGCGAGAGAAACAGGTTAAAGTAGAAAAGTGAAGGTAGGGTTCAAGAAATCAATGATTAATGTGACCACACACATGAAAACCCTAAACCACATCTTGTCTTTCTTGATTTATTACTTGATCAGTGTTCAAACCAATAGCAAAGCAAAATTTGTACAATAATGAATATATGTTGATTAATGACAAAAATTAATGAGTCACATCATAAATTCAAACAGAACAGAATCACATGTACTCACAAATTTGTTGCTCCTTACTCCAGACCATCAATTGAAGAAACAAGAAAAAATAAAAAGAAAAGAAAAATCAAAAACCAAAAAGGAGGGCAAAAGCTTTGAGAAAGAATTATTCCTTTGCTGGGTAGTCACGACAGGTAGCTATTCTGTGATGAACCACCTGGGCCTAATTATCCTTGAGCTAAACTAGTAGCTCAAAGAAAATAATTGAGGAAGTTTACCATTTACTACCCCGGCTGTTTAATTTAATAAAACTGATCAAAACAAGGGGAACTATTATCTTCTAACAGCCAATCAAGACAATGTGTCTACCACAAATTACTCTTATTTTGATTGTTAGAATTACTTCCTCATTTAGCATATAGGGGTAAATGGGGCGCAGAGACGAAAATGCCCTTCTCGACAGAGAGAGAGCCTCGATCTTTTTTGCACGCCCGCCTCGTTTCGTCCCCGCCAATTTATAACCTCGGGATGCTGAACATAGCATGACTAAGCACAGATGAGTGTGTTCCAGTCAGTCCGTACCAAAGTTTGAACTGCTGAGTTCTAAATGTCTGGTGTTTACTTCCTCTTCTCAGTTCCTCTTAAAACTGCGACCTTAACAGCTTTGCAAAACCCATTTGTTGACAAGGTCCAATTTTCTATGCAGACAACACATTCATGACTTTAAAATAAACTGTACTTCCCATTTGTGAATAAAATCCCTTCAAAGCTTTTTACTCATAATGCCCCACACCAATACTGATTAATATGCACATAAAACTCAAACCACACTCAAATAAAATACATGTTATGTCAAAACCACGTTTCTTGCAGTCTCATGGCGACATGTCAAAAAGGCCTTTACTCCCGCACTCCATTTAAGTATGTGCTTTGACATGTGAGCGTGTTGTGTGTGCAAAGTGTGTGCAATTGTGTTACCGTAAATGGATATGTGTATATGTGTTTTATGCTGGCTGCTGGCTCACAAGTATATTTACCAATTATGGGGCATGTTTAAACGCTAATGAAGTTGACAATTACACCAAAGACATTTCAGACTAGTGTTGTGTGACATACCAGATTTGTGTGACATAGCGATTATCTCAAACAATCATTGCATCGTCGCATTCATTTGTTAATACATGGCACAGGTTCACATTATACATGTTAGTGACATCATCCATATTTCAACTTTTGGTGACATCCGCTCAGCCCTCAGCCCGTGTTACTCGTCACCCCCCACATGAGATATGAGATAGGGAACACACAACAGCTGAGAGACAGGTCCCGCACAGACATCAGGCATCACATTGAACCCCGGATGAACCGCTCACCGCACGCTCCTCATCAATCACCATGGGGCTGTGGTCAGCCCCTGAGATCCCCTCTCCCAGCTCGGAGAGATCGTAAACACGCACCAAGAGCCCGCTGCGACCATCAATACGGTAGCTGACAGGGCCGCCAGGCGAGGCGGGGGAGGAGGCGCAGAGATCAGAGTCAAAGAGGCGCCTCAACACCTCGGACGCCGAGGTATCCCCATCGAGCGGAAGGGGCGATGGCGTAGGGAGAAGTCCTAAGCCACTTAGTGTCTCAGGAGAAGGGGAGGATACGAGCAATTCTGTTGGAGCAGCACCCGCACCCCCAACCGGAGGCTCCCCAGCAGTTGGTTCGGGTGATGCAGGGGTGACCTCACCATCGTGAGGGTCGTCCGGAACGACCTGTTCCACCGCAACCGGCGGATCCCGTTGAACAGCCCTCGGCCGGGCTGCAGGCGCCAAGGGGAGAGGTCCACCTCTCCACGGATTCCAGTCAGCGCGTGAACGCCAAGACGAGATCAGCAGGCATGCGCCATCATCAAGGTGTGTTGTAATGCAACGGATGTCATCTCAGGATGCCGAGGCTCTCCTCGGGCCGACTGCAGTGTGCCGGAGGACTCAGAGACCACCGTATGGAAGTCGGATTGTGCCAAGTCACGTCGTATGTCAACTTCATTCTCGTTTTTAACAGCCCCTCGCAGAAGAACCAATTGGAGTGGGAAGAGAGGGGGAAACAGCCGTTTCCCATCATCACGTCCCCCACCAGCCAAGCATATTTCACGTGGATTGTTCCACACAGGATACATCGTGGAGTAGGGTTCTAAAACAAAAACCAAAATTACCACTCAAAATAAAATCATAACAGAACAAATGAGCAACAGCAGGTTAAATGTAGCCTTTTTTTTTTTTTTCTCTCGGCTATTTATTTAATCAACTTTCATCATTATTGTTTTCTGTACTGTTCAGTTGGTGAACCCCCGTTCATCCAGATTGGTGGATCGTTACAGACACATCATGAGGGATTCTGGCTGGTTCAAGCGACCTCTCAGTTCTGGATGACAGTGAAGCAACAGAACGAGCCACCAGAATCGGCGCTCTGTTGACATCACTCTCTCCCTGGGGTGGAACGACAACAAAGAACAAAACAAAAAAACGCTCCTATATAAGAAGGAGCAGCTCTTTGGCGCATGTTTTGGTCAGGAGGCAGGCTGTGGCCGCTGCTGTAAGCAAAAACAAACCAAGTAAAATCCACTTCCCTGATTTACTTATAGCACGCCACAATCCTGAACCAATGGTTTCAAGACCTTGTTCCACAAAATAAATCTAATCTAAATCTAAATCTAATGTGGAATCAATTACAACTCTTGTAGTTTGAACAAATACCAATTCAATTTTTTCATACCACGTGCAGTCATGAAGGTCGCTGCCGTGTCCACGTTGGAGCCAATGTTCAGCAGGGAAAAAACAAGTTCCGCTGTTATAAATTTTGTTTCCAATTCAATCAAAACCTAAAACTTGACTACCCTGGCAAAGCGACTTTCTAAATGCATGTCCCTCCCCAATTTGCAATAAAGCATCAGGTCGATCAGGCATGAATTTTGGATATTCAGTCTGTGTAAGCCCATAATCATTCACCCATTTAAGACAAGTTTGTTTGTCAGCTTGCATTCGTCTTTTCCATATTTTGGTATTAGATAATTTGACCCAAAGGCCTCCTTCAGGAGTACTAAAATTTGCATAAGGCCATTTATTTTTGCAAAACCCACCCCAATTTGGCACTGATCCACAATTTTCGCGGGCCAGCTGAATCAAACAGGATGTTTTTTCGGAATTGCAACTCATCATCCAAGGCCTGGGGCCAAAATATAAATATGGTGACCACAGCGACGTACCTGGATAAGTGTCCTGTTCTTTAGAATACACTGTGGCCAAATATTGACATTTAATCCAATAATTAAATGACATATTAAGGCAAGGCAGAACCCATTTTTTTTTTTTTTCCTTTCCCAGCTTCGAAAGCCCCACCAGGTCCTGGCGAGATCACGAGTGCGAAATTCTTTCCAAGCCTGCAAAACATCTTTTACAATATTATTCACAAGTAACCCTGAACAATTATGCACCCATTTTGTTCCTATCAATTTGTGATTGATGATTCAGTGTGGCTGTGCTTCTCTTACCTCTAAAAGAGGATTTCCCCAGCATTCCTCCACTGCTGTGGTGGAAAATCCACACCTTGCATTTTCCAAAATGCAATCTGCCAATCCGGCCATTATGCCTCTTGGCGAGCGGCGTGTAATTACCGCACCCTTGACTGAAGCTAGTTTGATAAAGGGCGGGATGTCGGCGATGTTCGCTGCCATTCTGATTCCCTGGTTATTTCCTGGCTTGAGCTGGATGTAGCTTTAAGCTGCTCCACGCCTTGAATTCCTTTTTTTTTCAGTCGGACCGTGTTTCTGTCAGGAATCCAAAGTTCCAGCTTTCCCAGCTCTTTCCTTGTGGGGATGGGGCCAGCATGGTCTATAGCTTAGTGTACAGCCGAAGCCACCACCCGCACGGACTCGTCTGGAACCACCTTTCCCTGTGGTGTTCTGCTCCAGTTTTCTGCTCCTACAACTATTAACCTTCTTTCTTGAACATATCGGTCCACTTCGTCATTTCCTTGCCAGTGGCTTCCTTCCCTAAGGTGTGCCTTTCGATGGACAACATCAATTTTTAATAAAAGTCTCATTTCAGCTATTTTCTTCCATAACTCACTGTGAGCTACCATTTTACCTTTCGCTCCCTCATAACCAATTTTTTCCCAGATGGCTAGATCTTTTTTTGAGGGCTTGTGCATAATAAAAGCTATCGGTTATAACCTGCACATGACTTATGTGTCTTTTTATTACTTCCGACAGCCCTTCTAGCACTGCTGTTACTTCTCCTGCTTGTGCGCTTCCGGCAACTTTGCCGCGACTGCGACAAACCTCTCTCCCGTTCTGTTTGAGGATGAAGCCCCAGTGTGCTGCGGGCCAGCATACGCAGCTCTTCGAGGCTGCTGGCTATAAATGTCTCTTTGCTGGACAGGCTGGGGTGCCTTCGGGGTAGATTGACGCAGCTGGTCGCCCTCACGCCGGTTGTCAGCCTCCTTTCTCCTTTCATTATAATGCTTCGTCAGCCTGTCCCATTGTTTGATTGACCCTTCAATCTTAAGAACTGAACTTTCCGGTCCCATCTTAATAAACATGGCTTGGTTTGGTTTATCTGCTACAAGCATTCTCAGGACTTTAACGTACCTGTTTGGTGTTATAATTTGCTTCAATTTGTACCACACATTCATCAAGGTGACCCCTTTTTTGAGTTGTTCCTTGGCCCGGGTCACATAAGTCTCTTCATCTTCTTCGTCTTCATCAACCCATCGTTCATAAACTCCTTGTGCGGTTTCGTGGGACATCACTGGGTCGGAAATCACTAATTGCAACCACATCTTTTTGGCTATTTCTCCTCCCGGGGCATCCTTGATCATGGGCCAAGTAGCATACAAATACTCTTTCACTGTTTCTTTTGGGTCTTTATCTCGAACCATGGCCTTCAAGGCCTTAAATGCTCGCATATTTCTCTCTTGATCATCTAACATTGCCAAATCATTTGGGGCCTGTGTTACTAACACAGGCTGTGCCGTGTTTTGCTGTTGCTGAGGAACAGTGACTGAGACAGGCAATGAGGAAGTTGCAGATCCTGCTTGAGCGCCAGCAGGCCCCACTCCGGCCCCGTCTTGATTTATGACGTCATCCTGTTCTCTCAACTCTGTCTGAGCTTTGCAATAAGCCGCCTGTTTCACCAATTTAAGCAAAACATCATACAACACGGTCACAAAACCTTCTCTGAAATTTTTAGTCAACATTGTACAATTTATTAATGTACGATATGCGGGGGTCATCAACACATTAATTATCTCTCCATAACTCGTTTTCACAGTTAGGGATGCTTCTTCGCTGAGTTTGTCCAACCAAGCAGCAGGATAAGGATACTCTGTTTGACCTACTGACGGCACATACACACGCCTGTCATCTTTAGTCTGCAGGTAACCAACCCGGGTGTCCAGGGCTATCCTTTCCGAGGCCTTCAAAACACTTAGAACTGGTTGCTGTTTTTTGGTCCCCTTGCGGATCGCTCCTTTTATTACTTTTGGCTGCTGAGCATGGTTAGGGCTGGTCGGGGGGGCAAATGACTCCAAGGACCCGAGGTCATCTCTCTCATCCTCACTCTCTTCTTCTTCGCCGGATGAAGATGAAATTGGCGGAGCCATCAACTCAGCGTCTCTGTTTGTTTTCTTCAACGCTTTCCTACCCATGACCTCTTTGGTAACAGGGGTCGGAGGAGGCAACTCCCTATATGAGTCATCCACTCCCTGCGGCGAGGAGGCCGCTAAACCCGGGTCTATTACATCATCCTGCATGCTATTTCTACCTGGTGATTTTTTTATCTCCTTCAATTTGTCCCTACCTTCTCCAGGTAGCGAGGGCCTCCAAGGCGTGGTGGGAAGGCCGCTGGGGCCGGGTTGTTCATCATCTGACACCATCTCCTTGGCCACACTCACTAGTGAACCTGTGACAGAGGAAGGGTGGGGGCCAAAGGTTACATTATGTGTGCTCATACCTTGTTCCGTCGCCGGTGACCCGGCTCCTTCAGGAGATTTCATCAGGCGCCGCTTCTGACGCTGCGCTTCCTCCTTCAGTTGCAGCCTGGCCTCCTGCAAGGCTCGTGCGGTCCATCTCTCCATGGCCTCGGTCTCCCTCCTGTTATGCTGTTCTTGTGATATGGCCACCACGAACTCTGTATCTGGAAGCTGGGTGACAGGGGTCGCGATCTGTAGCCTAAAGGCCCCTAGGGCCACTGACTCGGCTATTGTCCACAACATTCTTCCTGATCTTATACCGTTTACATCAATCACGACACGCGTAGCTTCCTGATCAATAGCTCCATTTATAGCCCTCTCCAAAAGTTTCATCACATTCTTCATATATACTCTTTGATTCAATTCTGGAGTCCATTTTTGTCCTGGGCAATGAACTATCATGTAAAAGTTAGAACTTCCTCCACTTGTTATTCTGTATTCCCTTGCATCAGATACTTCCTCAATTGGAGCTTGGCTCCGTATGTCTCTTCTCTCTCTTTCATATTCTATTCCAGCTGATGATTTTAAACTCGCCCTGAATTTACTATTGTACGGCCTGAGTTTTACATCAGTGAGAACAATAAGAGCGCTTCCACCAATCTCCCACACATTTCCATGGAATTGACATAGCATTATACCATTTCCTACATTCACATTTTTGGTGGTTTCATCCGGCAAAGGAATTAGCGGAGGCTGCAGCCGAAGAAGACTCATTTTTTGAGTTAGTGCTTTATGTCTCACTTCCTCTCTAGCCTGCCACTCACTTTCTTTGTTGTCATATTCCGTGTCTGTATCTTCCATCGTAATTCCTTCAGGTGTGAGTTCATAATCTGAATCAATTTCACTTCCACTTTCCAGTATATTTCCCTGTTTCCGATATACTGCTATTTCGGTTATTTGATCCAATAGTGGTTGATACTCTTTTAAGCGGGGCATAGCTCTCGTTTCACTAGGCTTTATCAACTTCCCTTCTATCTGGGCTGTTGCGGCGAGCATTTTTACCACCGGATCAAATTCTGGTTGGGTGCTGACCAATTGCACAACATTATATTCTCTGAATATTTCCACCCACCATTTTAGCCATATTTCACCTTTTTCTTTTGTCTGTCCAACACTTGGATGTTTAACTACAGCAGTTAGCAAATATCCCTGTCCTGTGAGTTCAGCATAAAAAATGCCTTTATCCTGAATAGTATCTTCTATCAACCCTCCGAGTTTATCTGGGGGGATAGACGGGTTTAGACAGTTAATTGCTTCTCTTCTTTCATGATGCCAATTTCCTATACCTTGCCCATGAAGAAAAAGCCGTGTTTGAATATGAGATTGTCCATGAACTGACTGTTGCAGTGCCTCAGGCCCTTCTTGACCCGAGGTCACTAAATTTTCACTGGATTCGCTTGGCCCTTGCATTCTGCTGCCTTACGTTTTTACAATAGTTGTAGGTCGAAGCTATTTTTTCAGTTGCCTCCCTCTTGCGCATAGAGGGTCAGGGACTTACTATAGCCTCTGGTTACTCAATGCCTCTGGTTACAGAGTCACTTCTTCTCTACTAACAAAAGGGCTATTACTTTAGCTAACTTTTATTAGTAACTACTAGTGGTGGGATATTTCAATTAGGTTTCATACCTATTTCAACATTCCCCTTGATCAGCCTTTTTGGCGTATTTCTGAGCCCGCCTTGCCGTACTTTGGACCTGAGCAGTCAGCCCAAATAAACTGGTGTTATTTATATACCCTACGGTTTTCAAACAACCAAACAAATTTTTATTTGTTACTTTAAGACTGATCTCCACTATTTTTAGACCTATTCCAGTTGTAGCCTACAGCACAATTTCCCTCTTGGATATTTATGTTGCAGGTGCTGTTCCAGGAAACTCTATTCCTCACAGCCACTGTTTATATGTCTAATTAAGCTTATCTGACACTAAATTTATGTCCTTTCTGGGGTAGCGAGGTCCTGGGAAGTCAACCCCAGCTACTCCCCGTCCAGGTTCTTCCTACGGACATGAATCAATTAACTTTAATCAATTGCATGTCCCTGTTCGGGCGCCAAGTGTCTGATCTGGCTTACCTGGCCAACTCTCCGTTACAAAGGGTTAAGACCCCCCTTTGGCTCCAACCGTAGTAACACGGGATTTACGGAGGTGACGGGGGTGCTTCAAGCTGGCGTCGAAAAGGATTCGTTTAGGTTCTCACCGCCCTAGTTTTAGAATGTCAGCCCCGACTTCCTTTAGACTACACCCTTAACGAGTAACCTTTAATGATTTAAGGATATAAATCTAATCACACTCTTTTTACAGCGGCTCCTTTTCATATGATCGATTGCACTTAGAATGACCTAAATAGGGTTTGGCTATTCTTGTTAGAATCGCAAGGGCTTGTTTTATTTGTTCATTTAAGCCGAAATAACCTTACAGGAATTTTGGAACGCGGCCAACATGTAGATGAAACTGTTATCTATATAACAAGGTATCCCTAAGTATGACTCAGATAGCGAGAGAAACAGGTTAAAGTAGAAAAGTGAAGGTAGGGTTCAAGAAATCAATGATTAATGTGACCACACACATGAAAACCCTAAACCACATCTTGTCTTTCTTGATTTATTACTTGATCAGTGTTCAAACCAATAGCAAAGCAAAATTTGTACAATAATGAATATATGTTGATTAATGACAAAAATTAATGAGTCACATCATAAATTCAAACAGAACAGAATCACATGTACTCACAAATTTGTTGCTCCTTACTCCAGACCATCAATTGAAGAAACAAGAAAAAATAAAAAGAAAAGAAAAATCAAAAACCAAAAAGGAGGGCAAAAGCTTTGAGAAAGAATTATTCCTTTGCTGGGTAGTCACGACAGGTAGCTATTCTGTGATGAACCACCTGGGCCTAATTATCCTTGAGCTAAACTAGTAGCTCAAAGAAAATAATTGAGGAAGTTTACCATTTACTACCCCGGCTGTTTAATTTAATAAAACTGATCAAAACAAGGGGAACTATTATCTTCTAACAGCCAATCAAGACAATGTGTCTACCACAAATTACTCTTATTTTGATTGTTAGAATTACTTCCTCATTTAGCATATAGGGGTAAATGGGGCGCAGAGACGAAAATGCCCTTCTCGACAGAGAGAGAGCCTCGATCTTTTTTGCACGCCCGCCTCGTTTCGTCCCCGCCAATTTATAACCTCGGGATGCTGAACATAGCATGACTAAGCACAGATGAGTGTGTTCCAGTCAGTCCGTACCAAAGTTTGAACTGCTGAGTTCTAAATGTCTGGTGTTTACTTCCTCTTCTCAGTTCCTCTTAAAACTGCGACCTTAACAGCTTTGCAAAACCCATTTGTTGACAAGGTCCAATTTTCTATGCAGACAACACATTCATGACTTTAAAATAAACTGTACTTCCCATTTGTGAATAAAATCCCTTCAAAGCTTTTTACTCATAATGCCCCACACCAATACTGATTAATATGCACATAAAACTCAAACCACACTCAAATAAAATACATGTTATGTCAAAACCACGTTTCTTGCAGTCTCATGGCGACATGTCAAAAAGGCCTTTACTCCCGCACTCCATTTAAGTATGTGCTTTGACATGTGAGCGTGTTGTGTGTGCAAAGTGTGTGCAATTGTGTTACCGTAAATGGATATGTGTATATGTGTTTTATGCTGGCTGCTGGCTCACAAGTATATTTACCAATTATGGGGCATGTTTAAACGCTAATGAAGTTGACAATTACACCAAAGACATTTCAGACTAGTGTTGTGTGACATACCAGATTTGTGTGACATAGCGATTATCTCAAACAATCATTGCATCGTCGCATTCATTTGTTAATACATGGCACAGGTTCACATTATACATGTTAGTGACATCATCCATATTTCAACTTTTGGTGACATCCGCTCAGCCCTCAGCCCGTGTTACTCGTCAGCTGTTACATATGTCTTCAAATGTTGGTAACTCTAGGTGAAATGTACAGCCGGGAATGCTTCATTAAATAAGAATTTTGAAACAAAAAATTTGATGCCTCGCCTCTGGCGGACTTCCTGTTAGGTTTAGCATATGGCACCAACAGGCTTTTTTGTAGATCATAGTCTGTTACATATGTGTACCAATTTTCGTGGCTCTCAATTAAACGTACCACCGGCAATGCTTTGTTGAGTAAGAATTTTGAAACTGTAAATTTGATGCCCCGCCACCGTCATATAGTATGTCAAAAACTTTAGATTTTTTACCATGATGTTGTCCCAGGTGTTGAGATGGTACAGCCCAAGTTTGAAGTCAATCGGGTTAACCGTGTAGGAGAAGCGGGCAAAAGTATGACCCCTGTAAATGTGCAAAAATGGGCCAAAATTGGACATTCAAATACTCATACCTCACTTCCTGTCTATTTTAGGGTACACATATCAAAGAGGTTTTTGTTCATCTGGATGTGCTACAGGTGCCACACAATTTTCGTAGCCATAGGACAATCGTAGCGGGACAGGGATCCGTTAAACCTATGTAGGTGGCGCTACAGAGCCATTTTTCTGTTATCATGTATGGCGACTTTAAAATATCAAATTTTTCACCAGGCCCGATCTGCGTGTAAAGTTTGGTGAGTTTTCGTTCATGTTTAGTGCCTCAAAAATGTGGTTGTTTGCGGAAAAGAATAATAACAAAGAAAAAGAAGAAGAAGAAGAAGTACTAGAGCTGCGAGCAGCTATAAAGGGCCCTCGCAACCCGGGCCACGTTGGGGTACTTGCACGTCGGGGTACTGGCACGTTGGGGTACTGTCAAATAGGACAAGGACCATCTAAAATGTTTTTGACAAGCCTTGTGTGTGCAAAGTTTAATCAAAACGCAAAATATGGTGTGCAATTCCAAAATAAATTCAAAATGGCGGACTTCCTTTTAGGTTTAGCATACGGCTACAGAATACTTTTTGTAGGTCTTAAGCTAATAGGTATGCCTCCCAGTTTTCACAAATCTAGGTCAAGTCATCTTTAGTTGTGTATCGCTTGAATCATACAATTGGAAATGCTCCATAAAAATGCATAGAGGGCGCTATTGAGCACAACGTTGGGTTACTTGCACGTCGGGGTACTGGCACGTTGGGGTACTGTCAAATAGGACAAGGACCATCTAAAATGTTTTTGACAAGCCTTGTGTGTGCAAAGTTTAATCAAAACGCAAAATATGGTGTGCAATTCCAAAATAAATTCAAAATGGCGGACTTCCTTTTAGGTTTAGCATACGGCTACAGAATACTTTTTGTAGGTCTTAAGCTAATAGGTATGCCTCCCAGTTTTCACAAATCTAGGTCAAGTCATCTTTAGTTGTGTATCGCTTGAATCATACAATTGGAAATGCTCCATAAAAATGCATAGAGGGCGCTATTGAGCACAACGTTGGGTTACTTGCACGTCAGGGTACTGGCACGTTGGGGTACTGTTACATGGAACAAGGACCATTTAAAATGTTAGTTTTTTCCATGCCTTGTCTGTGCAAAGTTTAATGAAAAAGGCCAAAAATGATGTATAATTCCCAAAATAAAATCAAAATAGCGGACTTCCTCTTTGGTTTGGCAAATGGCTACATAATACTTTTTTGTAGGTCTTAGGCTGATAGGGTTCTGTCCTAATTTTTAAAAATCTAGCATAATCATACAATCGGAAATGCTTCATAAAAATGTCTAGAGGGCGCTATTTATTGCAAATTGCACAATAAATCTCTGAAAATTCATGTTCAATGACAAGTCTGATGTGTTTGCAAAGTTTCATGAGTTTTCATGTGTATAAAAAAAAAAAGCAGCACTTGACAAACAATGCATTGCTATGGCAACAGCGTGTTACAAAATAAAAAACTTTCGATTACTTTGCATCTTAAACATCTTAAGATGAAACACACCAAGTTTGAAGACAGTCGGATAAATTTTGTAGGAGGGGTTCGTTAAAATATGACCCCTGAAAAAGGCCACAAAAAATGGCAACAAATCCCATCATAAATCAAAATGGCAGACTTCCTGTTTGGTTTAGCACATTGTTCCAAGAGACTTTTTTGTACATCGTGGGCTCTTATGCATGCCTGCAAATTATCATAGCGCTAGGTGAAACGTACAACCGGGAATGCTTCGTTAAAGAGGAGTTTTTTTAGCTCAAAATGTGATGCCTACGGGACTTCCTGTTGGGTTTAGCACATGGCACCAAGAGACTTTTTTGTACATCCTGGGCTGTTACATATGTCTACAATTTTTCGGCGCTCTAGCTGCTTCGTACAACTGGGAATGCTTCATTAAGAAGGATTTTTTTCCTTTGCAAAAAGTGCATGCCTCGACAACAGCGTGTGACGAAATAAAAAGCTTTCAATAACTTTTCATCTTCAACATCTTAAGATGAATCACACCAAGTTTGAAGATGATCGGATAAACTTTGGAGGAGGAGTTTGTAAAAAATGTGACCCCTATTAAATGGCCAAAAAAAATGGCAACACATTCCAAAGTAAATCAAAATGGCGGACGTCCTGTTAGGTTTAGGATATTGTTCAAAAAGAGTTTTTTGTACCTCGAGGGCTGTTATATACCTCTACAAATGTTGGTAACTCTATGTGAAACGTACAGCCGGGTATGCTTTGTTAAAGAGGAGTTTTTTAGCTCAAAATGTGATGCCCGGCCCCTGGGGGACTTCCTGTTGGGTTTAGCACAGGGCACCAAGAGACTTTTTTGTACATCTTGGGCTGTTACATATGTCTACAAATTTTCGTAGCTCTAGCTGCTTCGTACAAATGGGAATGCTTCTTTAAGGATATTTTTTTTCCTTTAAAAACAGTGCATGCCATGACAACAGCGTGCGACGAAATACAAAGCTTTCAATAACTTTTCATCTTCAACATCTTAAGATGAATCACACCAAGTTTGAAGATGATCGGATAAACACTGTAGGAGGAGTTCGTTAAAATAAGACCCCAATGAAATGGCCAAAAAAATGGCAACACGTTCCAAAATAAATCAAAATGGTGGACTTCCTGTTAGGTTTAGCATATGGTTCAAAAAGAGTTTTTTGTAGGTCATAGCCTGTTACATATGTGTACCAATTTTCGTAGCTCTAGATTAAACGTACAACCGGCAATGCTTCGTGAAGTAAGAATTTTTAAACTCTAAATTTGATGCGCCGCCGCCGTCATATAGTATATCAAAAACTTTTCATTTTTCACAGTGATGTTGTCCCAGGTGTTAAGATGGTACATCCCAAGTTTGAAGTCAATCGGGTTAACCGTGTAGGAGAAGCGGGCAAAAGTATGACCCCTGTAAATGTGCAAAAATTGGCAAAAATTGGACATTTAAATACTCATACCTCACTTTCTGTCTATTTTAGGGTACACACTTCAAAGAGGTTTTTGTTCATTGGGATGTGCTACAGGTGCCACACAATTTTCATAGCCGTCGGACAATCGTAGCGGGACAGGGATCCGTTTAACCTATGTAGGGGGCGCTAAGGAGCCATTTTTCTGTTATCATGTATGGCGACTTTAAAATATCAAATTTTTCGCCAGGCCTGATGTGCGTGTAAAGTTTGGTGAGTTTTCGGTCACGTTTAGTGTCTCAAAAATGCGATTGTTTGCGGAGAAGATATAATCAGAAGAACGAGCAGCTATAAAGGGCCCTCGCAACCCGGGCCACGTTGGGGTACTTGCACGTCGGGGTACTGTCAAATAGGACAACGACCATCTAAAATGTTTTTGACAAGCCTTGTGTGTGCAAAGTTTAATCAAAACACAAAATATGGTGTGCAATTCCCAAAATAAATTCAAATTGGCGGACTTCCTTTTAGGTTTAGCATACGGCTACAGAATACTTTTTGTAGGTCTTAAGCTAATAGGTATGCCTCCCAGTTTTCACAAATCTAGGTCAAGTCATCTTTAGTTGTGTATCGCTTGAATCATACAATAGGAAATGCTCCATACAAATGCATAGAGGGCGCTATTGAGCACAACGTTGGGTTACTTGCACGTCAGGGTACTGGCACGTTGGGGTACTGTTACATGGAACAAGGACCATTTAAAATGTTAGTTTTTTCCATGCCTTGTCTGTGCAAAGTTTAATGAAAAAGGCCAAAAATGATGTATAATTCCCAAAATAAAATCAAAATAGCGGACTTCCTCTTTGGTTTGGCAAATGGCTACATAATACTTTTTTGTAGGTCTAGCATAATCATACAATCGGAAATGCTTCATAAAAATGTCTAGAGGGCGCTATTTATTGCAAATTGCACAATAAATCTCTAAAAATTCATGTTCATGACAAGTCTGATGTGTTTGCAAAGTTTCATGAGTTTTCATGTGTATAAAAAAAAAAAAAAGCAGCACTTGACAAACAATGCATTGCTATGGCAACAGCGTGTGACAAAATAAAAAACTTTCGATTACTTTGCATCTTAAACATCTTAAGATGAAACACACCAAGTTTGAAGACAGTCGGATAAATTTTGCAGGAGGGGTTCGTTAAAATATGACCCCTGAAATAGGCCACAAAAAATGGCAACAAATCCCATCATAAATCAAAATGGCGGACTTCCTGTTTGGTTTAACACATGGTTCCAAGAGACTTTTTTGTACATCGTGGGCTCTTATGTATGCCTGCAAATTATCATAGCGCTAGGTGAAACATATTACCGGGAATGCTTCGTTAAACGGGAGTTTTTTTAGCTCAAAATGTGATGCCCGGCCCCTGGGGGACTTCCTGTTGGGTTTAGCACATGGCACCAAGAGACTTTTTTGTACATCCTGGGCTGTTACATATGTCTACAATTTTTCGTCGCTCTAGCTGCTTCGTACAACTGGGAATGCTTCATTAAGAAGGATTTTTTTTCCTTTGCAAAAAGTGCATGCCACGACAACAGCGTGTGACGAAATAAAAAACTTTCAATAACTTTTCATTTTCAACATCTTAAGATGAATCACACCAAGTTTGAAGATGATCTGATAAACTCTGTAGGAGGAGTTCGTTAAAATAAGACCCCAATGAAATGGCCAAAAAAATGGCAACACGTTCCAAAATAAATCAAAATGGTGGACTTCCTGTTAGGTTTAGCATATGGTTCAAAAAGAATTTTTTGTAGGTCATAGCCTGTTACATATGTGTACCAATTTTCGTAGCTCTAGATTAAACGTACAACCGGCAATGCTTCGTGAAGTAAGAATTTTTAAACTCTAAATTTGATGCGCCGCCGCCGTCATATAGTATATCAAAAACTTTTCATTTTTCACAATGATGTTGTCCCAGGTGTTGAGATGGTACATCCCAAGTTTGAAGTCAATCGGGTTAACCGTGTAGGAGAAGCGGGCAAAAGTATGACCCCTGTAAATGTGCAAAAATGGGCCAAAATTGGACATTCAAATACTCATACCTCACTTCCTGTCTATTTTAGGGTACACATATCAAAGAGGTTTTTGTTCATCTGGATGTGCTACAGGTGCCACACAATTTTCATAGCGATATGACAATCGTAGCGGGACAGGGATCCGTTAAACCTATGTAGGTGGCGCTACAGAGCCATTTTTCTGTTATCATGTATGGCGACTTTAAAATATCAAATTTTTCGCCAGGCCCGATCTGCGTGTAAAGTTTGGTGAGTTTTCGTTCATGTTTAGTGCCTCAAAAATGTGGTTGTTTGCGGAAAAGAATAATAACAAAGAAAAAGAAGAAGAAGAATAATAAGAATTCCTTCAGGAACAATAGGGACCTCGCAGCAGTCGCTGCTCGGGCCCTAATAATAAGAATTCCTTCAGGAACAATAGGGACCTCGCAGCGGTCGCTGCTCGGGCCCTAACTAGAGCTGCAAGCAGCTATAAAGGGCCCTCGCAACCCGGGCCACGTTGGGGTACTTGCACGTCGGTGTACTGGCATGTTGGGGTACTGTCAAATAGGACAAGGACCATCTAAAATGTTTTTGACAAGCCTTGTGTGTGCAAAGTTTAATCAAAACGCAAAATATGGTGTGCAATTCCTAAAATAAATTCAAAATGGCGAACTTCCTTTTAGGTTTAGCATACGGCTACAGAATACTTTTTGTAGGTCTTAAGCTAATAGGTATGCCTCCCAGTTTTCACAAATCTAGGTCAAGTCATCTTTAGTTGTGTATCGCTTGAATCATACAATTGGAAATGCTCCATAAAAATGCATAGAGGGCGCTATTGAGCACAACGTTGGGTTACTTGCACGTCAGGGTACTGGCACGTTGGGGTACTGTTACATGGAACAAGGACCATTTAAAATGTTAGTTTTTTCCATGCCTTGTCTGTGCAAAGTTTAATGAAAAAGGCCAAAAATGATGTATAATTCCCAAAATAAAATCAAAATAGCGGACTTCCTCTTTGGTTTGGCAAATGGCTACATAATACTTTTTTGTAGGTCTAGCATAATCATACAATCGGAAATGCTTCATAAAAATGTCAAGAGGGCGCTATTTATTGCAAATTGCACAATAAAGCTCTAAAAATTCATGTTCATGACAAGTCTGATGTGTTTGCAAAGTTTCATGAGTATTCACACATGTATAAATAAAAAAATAAAAAGCAGCACTTGGCAAACAATCCATTGCTATGGCAACAGCGTGTGACAAAATAAAAAACTTTCGATTACTTTGCATTTTAAACATCTTAAGATGAAACACACCAAGTTTGAAGACAGTCGGATACATTTTGTAGGAGGGGTTCGTTAAAATATAACCCCTGAAAAAGGCCACAAAAAATGGCAACAAATCCCATCATAAATCAAAATGGCGGACTTCCTGTTTGGTTTAGCACATGGTTCCAAGAGACTTTTTTGTACATCGTGGGCTCTTATGTATGCCTGCAAATTATCATAGCGCTAGGTGAAACGTACAACCGGGAATGCTTCGTTAAAGAGGAGTTTTTTAGCTCAAAATGTGATTCCCGGCCCCTGGGGGACTTCCTGTTGGGTTTAGCACATGGCACCAAGAGACTTTTTTGTACATCCTGGGCTGTTACATATGTCTGCAATTTTTCGTCGCTCTAGCTGCTTCGTACAACTGGGAATGCTTCATTAAGAAGGATTTTTTTTCCTTTGCAAAAAGTGCATGCCACGACAACAGCGTGTGACGAAACAAAAAACTTTCAATAACTTTTCATTTTCAACATCTTAAGATGAATCACACCAAGTTTGAAGATGATCGGATAAACTGTAGGAGGAGTTTGTTCAAATATGACCCCTATGAAATGGCCAAAAAATGGCAACACGTTCCAAAATAAATCAAAATGGTGGACTTCCTGTTTGGTTTAGCACATGGTTCCAAAAGACTTTTTTGTACATCGTGGGCTCTTATTTATGCCTGCAAATTATCATAGCGCTAGGTGAAACGTACAACCCGGGAATGCTTCGTTAAATAGGAGTTTTTTAGCTCAAAATGTGATGCCCGGCCCCTGGGGGACTTTCTGTTGGGTTTAGCACATGGCACCAAGAGACTTTTTTGTACATCCTGGGCTGTTATATATGTCTACAATTTTTCGTCGCTCTAGCTGCTTCGTACAACTGGGAATGCTTCATTAAGAAGGATTTTTTTCCTTTGCAAAAAGTGCATGCCACGACAACAGCGTGTGACGAAACAAAAAACTTTCAATAACTTTTCATTTTCAACATCTTAAGATGAATCACACCAAGTTTGAAGATGATCGGATAAACTCTGTAGGAGGAGTTCGTTAAAATATGACCCCTATGAAATGGCCAAATAAAATGGCAACACATTCCAAAGTAAATCAAAATGGCGGACTTCCTGTTAGGTTTAGCATATGGTTCAAAAAGAGTTTTTTGTACCTCGAGGGCTGTTATATACCTCTACAAATTTTGGTAACTCTAGGTGAAACGTACAGCCGGGTATGCTTTGTTAAAGAGGAGTTTTTTAGCTCAAAATGTGATGCCCGGCCCCTGGGGGACTTCCTGTTGGGTTTAGCACAGGGCACCAAGAGACTTTTTTGTACATCTTGGGCTGTTACATATGTCTACAAATTTTCGTAGCTCTAGCTGCTTCGTACAAATGGGAATGCTTCTTTAAGGATATTTTTTTTTCCTTTGCAAACAGTGCATGCCATGACAACAGCGTGCGACGAAATACAAAGCTTTCAATAACTTTTCATCTTCAACATCTTAAGATGAATCACACCAAGTTTGAAGATGATCGGATAAACACCGTAGGAGGAGTTCGTTAAAAAAAGACCCCAATGAAATGGCCAAAAAAATGGCAACACGTTCCAAAATAAATCAAAATGGTGGACTTCCTGTTAGGTTTAGCATATGGTTCAAAAATAGTTTTTTGTAGGTCATAGCCTGTTACATATGTGTACCAATTTTCGCAGCTCTAGATTAAACGTACAACCGGCAATGCTTCGTGAAGTAAGAATTTTTAAACTCTAAATTTGATGCGCCGCCGCAGTCATATAGTATATAAAAAACTTTTCATTTTTCACAATGATGTTGTCCCAGGTGTTGAGATGGTACATCCCAAGTTTGAAGTCAATCGGGTTAACCGTGTAGGAGAAGCGGGCAAAAGTATGACCCTTGTAAATGTGCAAAAATTGGCAAAAATTGGACATTTAAATACTCATACCTCACTTTCTGTCTATTTTAGGATACACACTTCAAAGAGGTTTTTGTTCATTGGGATGTGCTACAGGTGCCACACAATTTTCATAGCCGTAGGACAATCGTAGCGGGACAGGGATCCGTTTAACCTATATAGGTGGCGCTATGGAGCCATTTTTCTGTTATCATGTATGGCGACTTTAAAATATCAAATTTTTCGCCAGGCCTGATGTGCGTGTAAAGTTTGGTGAGTTTTCGTTCACGTTTAGCGTCTCAAAAATGCGATTGTTTGCGGAGAATAATAATAATAATAATAATAATAATAATAATAATAATAATAACTAGAGCTGCGAGCAGCTATAAAGGGCCCTCGCAACCCGGGCCACGTTGGGGTATTTGCACGTCGGGGTCCTGGCATGTTGGGGTACTGTCAAATAGGAAACCATCTAAATTGTAAACGTTTTTGCCCGGCTTTGTGTTTGTAAAGTTTCATGGAAAGGCCAAAAATGATGCACAATTAACAAAATAAAATCAAAATGGATTGTCACATGGCTATATAGAATACTTTTTGAATATATTAGGCATGCCTGCCAATATTGACACATCTAGCTGAATCATATAATCGGAAAGACTTCACAAAAATGTCTAGAGGGCGCTATTGAGCAATTTATTACAAATTGCACAACAAATCTCTAAATAAAATATTCATGTTCCAGACAGGTCTGGTGTGTGTGCAAAGTTTTGTGAGTTTTCGCCCATATTTAGACTCTCAAAAAAGCATTTTTCTTCACAAACAATGCATGGCTACAGCAAAGGCGTGTGACAAAATAAAAAAATTCAATAACTTTTCATCTTAAATATCTTAAGATGAAACACGCCAAAGAATGAAGACGATCTGATAAGTTCTGTTGAAAATATGACCCCTATAAAAGGCCCCAAAAAATGGCAGACTTCCTGTTTGATTCAGCATATGGCTTTAGAAACCTTTTTGTAAGTCTTAGGCTGATAGGTATCCCAATTTTTACAAATCTAGCTGAATCATAAAATACAAAACATTTGCAAAAGCTTCATAAAAATGTCTAGAGGGTGCTATTGAACCATTTATTGCAAATTGAATAAGAAATCTCTAAAATATTCATGCTTATGACAAGCCTGATGTGTGTCTAAAGTTTCATGAGTTTTTGCACGTTTAGACCAAAAAAAAGCAGCATTTTACTTGGCAAACAATGCATCGCCATGACAATGGCGTGCGACAAAATAAATAACTTTCGATAACTTTGCATCTTAAACATCTTAAGATGAAGCACACCAAGTTTGAAGACAGTCAGATAAATTTTGTAGGAGGAGTTCGTTAAAATATGACCCCTAAAAAAGGCCACAAAAAATGGCTACAAATCCCAACGTAAATCAAAATGGAGGACTTCCTGTTTGGTTTAGCAGATGGCTCCAAGAGACTTTTTTGTACATCGTGGGCTCTTATGTATGCCTCTAAATTATCATAGCGCTAGGTGAAACGTACAACCGGGAATGCTTCGTTAAAGAGGAGGTTTTTTTAGCTCAAAATGTGATGCCCGGGCCCTGGGGGACTTCCTGTTGGGTTTAGCACATGGCACCAGGAGCCTTTTTTGTACATCGTGGGCTGTTACATTTGTCTCCAAATTTTCGTAGCTCTAGCTGCTTCGTACAACTGGGAATGCTTCATTAAGGAGGATTTTCTTCCTTTGCAAAAAGTGCATGCCACGACAACAGCGTGTGACGAAATAAAAAACTTTCAATAACTTTTCATCTTCAACATCTACTGTCAAATAGGACAAGGACCATCTAAAATGTTTTTGACAAGCCTTGTGTGTGCAAAGTTTAATCAAAACGCAAAATATGGTGCGCAATTCCCAAAATAAATTCAAAATGGCGGACTTCCTTTTAGGTTTAGCATACGGCTACAGAATACTTTTTGTAGGTCTTAAGCTAATAGGTATGCCTCCCAGTTTTCACAAATCTAGGTCAAGTCATCTTTAGTTGTGTATCGCTTGAATCATACAATTGGAAATGCTCCATAAAAATGCATAGAGGGCGCTATTGAGCACAACGTTGGGTTACTTGCACGTCAGGGTACTGGCACGTTGGGGTACTGTTACATGGAACAAGGACCATTTAAAATGTTAGTTTTTTCCATGCCTTGTCTGTGCAAAGTTGAATGAAAAAGGCCAAAAATAATGTATAATTCCCAAAATAAAATCAAAATAGCGGACTTCCTCTTTGGTTTGGCAAATGGCTACATAATACTTTTTTGTAGGTCTAGCATAATCATACAATCGGAAATGCTTCATAAAAAGGTCTAGAGGGCGCTATTTATTGCAAATTGCACAATAAATCTCTGAAAATTCATGTTCATGACAAGTCTGATGTGTTTGCAAAGTTCCATGAGTTTTCATGTGTATAAAAAAAAAAAGCAGCACTTGACAAACAATGCATTGCTATGGCAACAGCGTGTTGCAAAATAAAAAACTTTCGATTACTTTGAATCTTAAACATCTTAAGATGAAACACACCAAGTTTGAAGACAGTCGGATAAATTTTGTAGGAGGGGTTCGTTAAAATATGACCCCTGAAAGTTTTTCCTTGCCCGGTTGGAGGGTTAGATCAGGGGATGTCGCAACTTGTTTGTGGTTAAGTGCTACAGAAGTAAATGTTTCTTAACAACCTCATGATTGAATGTGTTTTCAATTCTCTAGGATGTGATTGGATTGTATCAATTAAATGTTCTTATAACTGATTCAGTGAGTAGTAAAAATAGTGTGTCAAGTATAATGACATGAAATATAAGGAATACAAAAAACAAAACAAGAACCCTCTAAATTACACATTTTGTTCCAGGCTTTATGTGCGTGCATAGTTTGAGTATACACCTAGGTTTAGGCCAGGAGTGTTCAAACCTTTTGCAAAGAGGGCCGGATATGGTAAGGTGAAAATGTGTGGGGCCTAATCAACCATTTAGTTTAGCCTGACATAATTTTTTTACATGCATATGTAAATATATATATGTGGACAAATGTGTACATATGTCTACAAATTTTTGTAGCTCGAGCTGCTTCGTCCAACTGGGAACGCTGCATTAAGAAGGATTTTTTTTTCCTTTGCCAACAGTGCATGCCACGACAACAGCGTGCGACGAAATGAAAAGCTTTCAATAACTTTTCATCTTCAACATCTTAAGATGAATCACACCAAGTTTGAAGATGATCGGATAAACAGTGTAGGAGGAGTTCGTTAGAATAAGACCACTATGAAATGGCCAAAAAAAATAGCAACACGTTCCAAAGTAAATCAAAATGGCGGACTTCCTGTTTGGTTTAGCAGATGGCTCAAAGAGACTTTTTTGTACATCGTGGGCTCTTATGTATGCCTCTAAATTATCATAGCGCTAGGTGAAACGTACAACCGGGAATGCTTCGTTAAAGAGGAGTTTTTTAGCTCAAAATGTGTTGCCCGGGCCCTGGGGGACTTCCTGTTGGGTTTAGCACAGGGCACCAAGAGACTTTTTTTGTCCATCTTGGGCTGTTACATATGTCTACAAATTTTCGTAGCTCTAGCTGCTTCGTACAACTGGGAATGCTTCATTAAGAAGGATTTTCTTCCTTTGCAAAAAGTGCATGCCACGACAACAGCGTGCGACGAAATGAAAAGCTTTCAATAACTTTTCATCTTCAACATCTTAAGATGAATCACACCAAGTTTGAAGATGATCGGATAAACAGTGTAGGAGGAGTTCGTTAAAATAAGACCCCTATGAAATGGCCCAAAAAATGGCAACACGTTCCAAAGTAAATCAAAATGGTGGACCTCCTGTTAGGTTTAGCATATGGTTCAAAAAGAGTTTTTTGTACCTTGAGGGCTGTTACATATGTCTTCAAATTTTGGTAACTCTAGGTGAAACATACAGCCGGGAATGCTTCTTTTAGTAAGAATTTTGAAACGCAAAATTTGATGCCCCGCCTCTGACAGACTTCCTGTTGGGTTTAGCATATGGCACCAACAGACTTTTTTGTAGATCATAGTCTGTTACATATGTGTACCAATTTTCGTAGCTCTAGGTTAAACGTACAACCGGCAATACTATGTTTAGTAAGAGTTTTGAAACTCTAAATTTGATGCCTCACCCCCGTCATATAGTAGGTCAAAAAATTTTTATTTTTTACCATGATGTTGTCCCAGGTGTTGAGATGGTACAGCCCAAGTTTGAAGTCAATCGGGTTAACCGTTTAGGAGAAGCGGGCAATAGTATGATCCATGTAAATGTGCAAAACTGGGCCAAAATTGGACATTCAGATGATCATACCTCACTTTCTGTCTATTTTAGGGTACACACATCAAAGAGGTTTTTGTTCATCGGGATGTGCTACAGGTGCCACACAATTTTCATAGCCGTCGGACAATCGTAGCGGGACAGGGATCCGTTTAACCTATGTAGGTGGCGCTATGGAGCCATTTTTCTGTTATCACCTACGGCGACTTTAAAATATCAAATTTTTCGCCAGGCCTGACGTGTGTGTAAAGTTTGGTGAGTTTTCGTTCACGTTTAGTGTCTCAAAAATGTGATTGTTTGCGGAAAAGAATAATAACAAAGAAAAAGAAGAATGACTACAGCTGCGAGCAGCTATGAAGGGCCCTCGCAACCTGGGCCACGTTGGGGTACTTGCACGTCGGGGTACTGGTACGTTGGGGTACTGTCAAATAGGACAAGGACCATCTAAAATGTTTTTGACAAGCCTTGTGTGTGCAAAGTTTTATCAAAAGGCCAAAGATGGTGTGCAATTCCCAAAATAAATTCAAAATGACGGACTTCCTTTTAGGTTTAGCATACGGCTACAGAATACTTTTTGTAGGTCTTAAGCTAATAGGTATGCCTCCCGGTTTTCACAAATCTAGGTCAAGTCATCTTTAGTTGTGTATCGCTTGAATCATACAATTGGAAATGCTCCATAAAAATGCATAAAGGGCGCTATTGAGCACAACGTTGGGTTATTTGCACGTCAGGGTACTGGCACGTTGGGGTACTGTTACATGGAAAAAGGACCATTTAAAATGTTAGTTTTTTCCATGCCTTGTCTGTGCAAAGTTTAATGAAAAAGGCCAAAAATTATGTATAATTCCCCAAATAAAATCAAAATAGCGGACTTCCTCTTTGGTTTGGCAAATGGCTACATAATACTTTTTTGTAGGTCTTAGGCTGATAGGGGTCTGTCCTAATTTTCATAAATCTAGCATAATCATAAAATCGGAAATGCTTCATAAAAATGTCTAGAGGGCGCTATTTTTTGCAAATTGCACAATAAATCTCTATAAATTCTTGTTCATGACAAGTCTGATGTGTGTGCAAAGTTTCATGAGTTTTCACACATGTATAGATAAAAAAAAAAAAAAGCAGAACTTGGCAAACAATGCATTGCTATGGCAACAGCGTGTGACAAAATAAAAAACTTTCGATAACTTTGCATCTTAAACATCTTAAGATGAAACACACAAAGTTTGAAGACAGTCGGATGAATTTTGTAGGAGGAGTTCGTTAAAATATGACCCCTGAAAAAGGCCACAAAAAATGGTGTCAACTTCCGCTTACCCGCAGGACTTAAATCGGGAAATATGTCCTGATCGACTCTCCAATTAAAGGGTTAGAAATTCCCCTTTTTCCTCACCAGCTCTAAGGCGTCAGCGTGAGGAGACGGGAATTAGATAAGCCGATATATCAAAGTGGATTCACCTAGGTTTGTTCACTGTCTTCTTATCATGAGGCCAATCCGTTTTCATCCACCTATCAATCCTGAGTGAGTAACCACACACACAGAGCCCAGGAAGGATAATCTGAACACCTCACTTAAATTGGCAGCTCCACTTTTCTAAGTTGTTTGCATTTGTTATTGACCTAGTCATTTAATAATCCTTTTTAGAATCATACGGATTTGTTACATATCAAGCTGGAGTATTTGACTTTATTAATACAGATGGAGACACTCATTAGATGTTATTCGAGTGCACTTACCTTTTCCCAAACGTCCGTTGCTGTTGTCCTCCTCGAAGAGGGAAAAAATAATATTGATGCGGACTTATAAAATGTCCAAAAAAAATACAATAAAATCAAAGACAAATAATAAGGACTTATAAAACGTCCAAAAATAAAAATAAAATCAAAGACAAATAATAAGGACTTATAAAACGTCCAAAAATAAAATAAAATCAAAAACAAATAATAAGGACTTATAAAACGTCCAAAAATAAAAATAAAATCAAAGACAAATAATAAGGACTTATAAAACATCCAAAAATAAAATAAAATCAAAAACAAATAATAAGGACTTATAAAACGTCCAAAATAAAAATAAAATCAAAAACAAATAATAAGGACTTATAAAACGTCCAAAATAAAAATAAAATCAAAAACAAATAATAAGGACTTATAAAACGTCCAAAATAAAAATAAAATCAAAAACAAATAATAAGGACTTATAAAACGTCCAAAATAAAAATAAAATCAAAAACAAATAATAAGGACTTATAAAACGTCCAAAATAAAAATAAAATCAAAAACAAATAATAAGGACTTATAAAACGTCCAAAATAAAAATAAAATCAAAAACAAATAATAAGGACTTATAAAACGTCCAAAATAAAAATAAAATCAAAACTAAATAAAATAAAGATTAAAACAAAACAATAAAATGATTGATTCAAAAATTATCTTTTAAACAATTTTATTGACAATAATAAGATAACCAATATAAATCATAAAAATCACATTTAATGATAAAACTTTAAATCAATCAAAATAAAATAAAATAAAAACAGAAAATTAAGAATAATATAAACCTTTTACAATAAGCTTTCTAAGATTGATCATTTCTCGGAAAAGCTTAAGACCTGATTAACAATAAGATGTTTTTGGCAAAAATAATTTTAAAGATATGAGAGTGTATTAAATGGCCCCTACCCTAACACGCGATTAGTCATTCATATCTTCCTATTATACATCATTATTGCTAAAAGATTTGTACATTACCAATTATTGAAGATAATTCCATTCACGGCTGGTCCAAGTCCTTCGGAAAAAAAATCATAAGTCCTCAAACAGGCAGCTATAATCCTTCTTCGGGAATACACTCTGTCCAGACCACATCGCAGGGAAAAGGGCGTCGATCGCAGCTGGTGACGGCTTTTTATCCCCTTGGGTCATACCACTGACTTCTTCCGGTAAATGTCCTTCCGCCTCCTCATATCAAAGCGCACTTGTTGGGACTCATTCTCAGTAATTTTCCACAGACGAGCCATGAAGTCATACATTCTTTACAAATGTGTCATGGATACACAACGTTGAATGATGAGTCATACATGAAAATATGTCAAGGTCTTAGCTCTATTCGACAATGATAAACGTTAAAATAAATAACATCATAGATATATTAATTAAGCAAGCATGAATAACATGTATATACATGACATGTTAAATCCCAAATTCTCTCAGCTTGAACTTAACAGGTTAATTCTAGTTCTCTGTTGCACATCTTGTATATATCTTTGTTAAATCAAACAATACATACAGATAATCTTTTCAATGCAGTTACAGCAATATTATCAGCGATAAAAGACAGTATCACTTATAAATAAAAGAAAAGAAAAGAAAAGAAAAGAAAAGACAGCAAAACTTCATAGTTGGCTTTCAATGTGCTACAAACATTGATCCAAAAATCAGGTTAACAATTGTCGAATATAGATTGTGTTGTGTATTATTACTTAATTCAGGATATCATTTATTTACACTCAATTTGTATCTTATATGGAATGTCCGGGCAATGCTGAGTGGGTGGCTTAGTTGTACAGGTTTGGCGGCATCTGGTGGTTACTTTGAGGAACTACACCCAGAGGCCAAAGAATGATTTATCAATCCTATAGACACCTATTGGTCTCTAACTACGAATTGAGTCTAGTCCATTAATTTGTTATCTCATTTTACATGATATGGCGTTTCATCTGACCCTACTCAATCCACTCAATTCAACAATGGCAACAAATCCCATCGTAAATCAAAATGGCGGACTTCCAGTTTGGTTTAGCACATGGTTCCAAGAGACTTTTTTGTACATCGTGGGCTCTTATGTGTGCCTGAAAATTATCATAGCGCTAGGTGAAACGTACAACCGGGAATGCTTCGTTAAAGAGGAGTTTTTTAGCTCAAAATGTGATGCCCGGCCCCTGCGGGACTTCATGTTGGGTTTAGCACATGGCACCAAGAGACTTTTTTGTACATCCTGGACTGTTACATATGTCTACAAATTTTCGTAGCTCTAGCTGCTTCGTACAACTGCAAATACCAAAGTAAATCAAAATGTCAGACAAATCAAAATGTCAGACTTCCTGTTTGGTTTAGCATATGGTTCCAAGAGACTTTTTTGTACATCGTGGGCTCTTATGTATGCCTCCAAATTATCATAGCTCTAGGTGAAACGTACAACCGTGAATGCTTCTTAAAGAGGAGTTGTTATTTTTTTTTAGCACAAAATGGGGGACTTCCTGTTGGGTTTAGTACATGGCACCAAGAGACTTTTTTGTACATCGTGGGCTGTTACATATGTCTCCAAATTTCCGTAGCTCTAGCTGCTTCGTACAACTGGGAATGCTTCATTAAGAAGGATTTTTTTTCCTTTGCAAACAAGTGCATGCCACGGCAACAGTGTGCGACGAAATAAAAAGCTTTCAATAACTTTTCATCTTCAACATCTTAAGATGAATCACACCAAGTTTGGAGATGATCGGATAAACTCTGTAGGAGGAGTTCGTTAAAATATGACCCCTATGAAATGGCCCAAAAAATGGCAACGCGTTCCAAAGTAAATCAAAATGGCGAACTTCCTGTTCGGTTTAGTTTTTTGTACCTTGAGGGCTGTTACATATGTCTTCAAATTTTGGTAACTCTTGGTGAAATGTACAGCCGGGAATGCTTCATTAAGTAAGAATTTGATGCCTCGCCTCTGCCGGACTTCCTGTTAGGTTTAGCATATGGCACCAACAGGCTTTTTTGTAGATCATAGTCTGTTACATATGTGTACCAATTTTCGTAGCTCTAGATTAAACGTACCACCGGCAATGCTTCGTTAAGTAAGAATTTTGAAACTGTAAATTTGATGCCCCGCCACCGTCATATAGTATGTCAAAAACTTTAGATTTTTTACCATGTGGGGTATTTTTTTTTTTTTTTTCATATAAGCTTCAAGGGCTAGGTGGCGCTGTATTTATAACTGAATGTTGTCATAGAGATACCTTCAGGCCTTGATTATAAGCATACATGTCAAGTGTGGGATTTTTTTGGAGCATGTACCGTGGAGTTATTAAGCATATCCTTCATTCACGATATTGCTTTTAATGTCCACAGAGGCTATCAAAAATACATAAAAATATATATATGTTTGGATAAGTCTGATGCCAGTGAACATTTTGAGTGGTGGAAACTAAAAGAATATTCATAAATGACTTCGTTATCACACTTAGAATGAGTTTACATTTTTTGTACAAAATACCGTATGTGGGGTATATTTTTTTTCATGCCTCAAGGGCTAGGTGGCCCTGCATATATAACTGAATGTTGTCATAGAGATAACTTCAGGCCTTGACGATAAACATACATGTCAAGTTTGGGATTTTTTGGAGCATGTACCGGGGAGTTATCAAGCATATCCTTTTTCATTGTGAAACACAAATTTTGATGCCCCGCCCTCATCATATATAATTTCGAAAAGTCAAAATTTTTCCCCCTGTCGTTGGCTCAGGTCTTGACATGGTCCAGGCCAAGTCTTAACTCAGTCGAATGAAACGTGTAGGAGAAGTGGGCAAAAGTCTGCCCCCTGTGAATGTGCAAAAATCGTCAAAAATGGGACATTCAAAAATTCGTAGCTCACTTCCTGTTCATTTTAGCACATGGGTCCGAGAGACTTTTTTGTAGGTCTTGGGCTCCCTCATACACTTAAAAATATTCGTCGTTCTTGCTTAAACGTACAACCGGGGCTGCTTCGTTAAAAACTTCTAGGGGGCGCTATTGAGTCATTTTTGTAAAAATAGCACAATCAACAATAAAATATTGCTCATTTTACCAGGCCAGATGTGTGTGCCAAGTTTCATGAGTTTCTGTGCATGTTTAGACCCTCAAAACTGGCGTTGTTTTCTTGGCGAACAGCGCTTAGCCACACCCACAGCAATTCGCGAAAACTCACAAACTTCGTGTTGTGACATCATGAAGGCCGAAACCCTCATCTGAGCAAATATGAGGTAGGTCCAGTTAACGTGTTTGGAGAAAAACGTAGAAGAAAATTCGTAAGAAAAAAAATTGCCACTAGGTGGCGCTATCAGTTAGATGAAATATAAGTCAGTAGATGTCTTTAGGGCTGGACTCTCATCAAATGTGTGAAATTTTGAGAAGATAGGATCATCTCGGTCAAGTTAATGCAGCTTTTATTTTCACGAAAAATCTTCAGACTTTGCGTCACCGTAGCGGCCACGCCCTTTGGCGAAAAGTTACAATATTCGGTGTGGGGCATGATCAACATCTTAAGGCTTTTCTGACCAATTTTCAAATGGATCCCTTCAACAAGCTCAGCACAGTAGCTAAAAACGTAAAGTATGACATTTATTGTAACCACTAGGTGGCGCTATATGTATAACTGAATTTTATCATATAGATGTTTTCAGGCCGTGACTATTACGTCAAGTCAATTGGATGAAAAATGTTTGCAAAGGGGGAAAAAGCATGACCACAGTGAATGTGCCAAAATTGGCCAAAATTGGACATTAAAAAATTCATAGCTCACTTCCTGTACATTTTAGCTCCATGGTCCCAATAGACTTTTTTGTGCGTCTCGGGGTGCTACACGTGCCTGCCAATTTTTGTTGCTCTAGCTCAAACGTGCCGGGCTTGGTTTTTATTTTTCTACGCTAGGGGGCGCTATCGAGTCGCATTGTTATGACGACTTAATAATATAAAATTTTTCGCCGGGCCTGAGGAGTGTGCAAAGTTCGGTGAGTTTTCGTGAATGTTTAGGTACCCAAAATCGCGATCGTTTGCGGAGAATGAAGAAGAAGAAGAAGAAGAAGAAGAAGAAGAAGAAGAATTTTTACAAAAACAATAGGGACCTCGCAGCGGTCGCTGCTCGGGCCCTAATAATAATAATAATAATAATAATAATAATAATAATTTTTACAAAAACAATAGGGACCTCGCAGCGGTCGCTGCTCGGGCCCTAACTAGAGCTGCGAGCAGCTATAAAGGGCCCTCGCAACCCGGGCCACGTTGGGGTACTTGCACGTTGGGGTACTGTCAAATAGGACAAGGACCATCTAAAATGTTTTTGACAAGCCTTGTGTGTGCAAAGTTTAATCAAAACGCAAAATATGGTGCGCAATTCCCAAAATAAATTCAAAATGGCGGACTTCCTTTTAGGTTTAGCATACGGCTACAGAATACTTTTTGTAGGTCTTAAGCAAATAGGTATGCCTCCCAGTTTTCACAAATCTAGGTCAAGTCATCTTTAGTTGTGTATCGCTTGAATCATACAATTGGAAATGCTCCATAAAAATGCATAGAGGGCGCTATTGAGCACAACGTTGGGTTACTTGCACGTCAGGGTACTGGCACGTTGGGGTATTGTTACATGGAACAAGGACCATTTAAAATGTTAGTTTTTTCCATGCCTTGTCTGTGCAAAGTTTAATGAAAAAGGCCAAAAATGATGTATAATTCCCAAAATAAAATCAAAATAGCGGACTTCCTCTTTGGTTTGGCAAATGGCTACATAATACTTTTTTGTAGGTCTAGCATAATCATACAATCGGAATTGCTTCATGCTTCATAAAAATGTCTAGAGGGCGCTATTTATTGCAAATTGCACAATAAATCTCTGAAAATTCATGTTCATGACAAGTCTGATGTGTTTGCAAATTTCATGAGTTTTCATGTGTATAAAAAAAAAAAAAAAAGCAGCACTTGACAAACAATGCATTGCTATGGCAACAGCGTGTTACAAAATAAAAAACTTTCGATTACTTTGCATCTTAAACATCTTAAGATGAAACACACCAAGTTTGAAGACAGTCGGATAAATTTTGTAGGAGGGGTTCGTTAAAATATGACCCCTGAAAAAGGCCACAAAAAATGGCAACAAATCCCATCATAAATCAAAATGGCAGACTTCCTGTTTGGTTTAGCACATGGTTCCAAGAGACTTTTTTTGTACATCGTGGGCTCTTATGTATGCCTGCAAATTATCATAGCGCTAGGTGAAACGTACAATGCTTCGTTAAAGAGGAGTTTTTTAGCTCAAAATGTGATGCCCGGCCCCTGGGGGACTTCCTGTTGGGTTTAGCACATGGCACCAAGAGACTTTTTTGTACATCCTGGGCTGTTACATATGTCTACAATTTTTCGTCGCTCTCGCTGCTTCGTACAACTGGGAATGCTTCATTCAGAAGGATTTTTTTCCTTTGCAAAAAGTGCATGCCACGACAACAGCGTGTGATGAAATAAAAAACTTTCAATAACTTTTCATTTTCAACATCTTAAGATGAATCACACCAAGTTTGAAGATGATCGGATAAACTCTGTAGGAGGAGTTCGTTAAAATAAGACCCCAATGAAATGGCCAAAAAAATGGCAACACGTTCCAAAATAAATCAAAATGGTGGACTTCCTGTTAGGTTTAGCATATGGTTCAAAAAGAGTTTTTTGTACCTCGAGGGCTGTTATATACCTCTACAAATTTTGGTAACTCTAGGTGAAACGTACAGCCGGGTATGCTTTGTTAAAGAGGAGTTTTTTAGCTCAAAATGTGATGCCCGGCCCCTGGGGGACTTCCTGTTGGGTTTAGCACAGGGCACCAAGAGACTTTTTTTGTACATCTTGGGCTGTTACATATGTCAAATTTATTTATTATTACAAATTTTCGTAGCTCTAGCTGCTTCGTACAAATGGGAATGCTTTTTTAAGGATATTTTTTTTCCTTTGCAAACAGTGCATGCCATGACAACAGCGTGCGACGAAATACAAAGCTTTCAATAACTTTTCATCTTCAACATCTTAAGATGAATCACACCAAGTTTGAAGATGATCGGATAAATACTGTAGGAGGAGTTCGTTAAAATAAGACCCCAATGAAATGGCCAAAAAATGGCAACACGTTCCAAAATAAATCAAAATGGTGGACTTCCTGTTAGGTTTAGCATATGGTTCAAAAAGCGTTTTTAGTAGGTCATAGCCTGTTACATATGTGTACCAATTTTCGTAGCTCTAGATTAAACGTACAACCGGCAATGCTTCGTGAAGTAAGAATTTTTAAACTCTAAATTTGATGCGCCGCCGCCGTCATATAGTATATCAAAAACTTTTCATTTTTCACAATGATGTTGTCCCAGGTGTTGAGATGGTACATCCCAAGTTTGAAGTCAATCGGGTTAACCGTGTAGGAGAAGCGGGCAAAAGTATGACCCCTGTAAATGTGCAAAAATGGGCCAAAATTGGACATTCAAATACTCATACCTCACTTCCTGTCTATTTTAGGGTACACATATCAAAGAGGTTTTTGTTCATCTGGATGTGCTACAGGTGCCACACAATTTTCATAGCGATAGGACAATCGCAGCGGGACAGGGATCCGTTAAACCTATGTAGGTGGCGCTACAGAGCCATTTTTCTGTTATCATGTATGGCGACTTTAAAATATCAAATTTTTCGCCAGGCCCGATCTGCGTGTAAAGTTTGGTGAGTTTTCGTTCATGTTTAGTGCCTCAAAAATGTGGTTGTTTGCGGAAAAGAATAATAACAAAGAAAAAGAAGAAGAAGAATAACTAGAGCTGCGAGCAGCTATAAAGGGCCCTCGCAACCTGGGCCACGTTGGGGTACTTGCACGTCGGGGTACTGGCATGTTGGGGTACTGTTTCATAGGGAACTGTCTAAATTGTAAATGTTTTTGCCATGCTTTGTGCTTGCAAAGTTTCATGGAAAAGCCAAAAATTATGCACAATTAACAAAATAAAATCAAAATGGTTTGGCACATGGCTATAGAATAATTTTTGTAGGTATTAGGCTGATAGGTGTGCCTCCAAATATTCACACATCTAGCTGAATCATATAATCGGAAATACTTCATAAAAATGTCTAGAGGGCGCTATTGAGCCATTTATTACAAATTGCACAACAAATCTCTAAAATATTAATGTTCTTGAGAGGTCTGATCTGTGTGCAAAGTTTTGAGTTTTCGCTCATGTTTAGACTAAAAAAAAAAGCATTTTTCTTTGCAAACAATTAATCGCGAGAGCAAAGGCGTGACAAAAAATTTCAATAACTTTTCATCTTAAATATCTTCAGATGAAACACGCCAAAGAATGAAGACAATCTGATAAGTTTTGTAGAAAATATGAGGCCTATAAAAGGCCCCAAAAAATGGCGACAAATAGCAAAGTAAATCAAAATGGCAGACTTCCTGTTTGGTTTAGCATATGGCTTTAGAAACTTTTTTGTCAGTCTTAGGCTGATAGGTATCCCAATTTTTACAAATATAGCTGAATCATACATTTCCAAAAGCTTCATAAAAATGTCTATAGGGCGCTATTGAGCCATTTATTGCAAATTGCACAAGAAATCTCTAAAATATTCATGTTTATGACAAGTCTGATGTGTGTGTAAAGTTTCATGAGTTTTCGCTCGTTTAGACAAAAAAAAAAAAAGCAGCATTTTACTTGGCAAATAATGCATCGCTATGGCAACGGCTTGCGACAAAATAAAAAAAAACTTTCGATAACTTTGCATCTTAAACAGCTTAAGATGAAACACACCAAGTTGGAAGACAGTCGGATAAATTTCGTTGGAGTTCGTTAAAATGTGACCCCTAAAAAAGGCCACAAAAAATGGCTACAAATCCCGACGTAAATCAAAATGCCGGACTTCCTGTTTGGTTTAGCATATGGTTCTAAGAGACTTTTTTGTACATCGTGGGCTCTTATGTATGCCTCCAAATTATCATAGCGCTAGGTGAAACGTACAACCGGGAATGCTTCGTTAAAGAGGAGTTATTTAGCTCAAAATGTGATGCCCGGCCCCTACGGGACTTCCTGTTGGGTTTAGCACATGGCACCAAGAGACTTTTTTGTACATCGTGGGCTGTTACATTTGTCTCCAAATTTTCGTAGCTCTAGCTGCTTCGTACAACTGGGAATGCTTCATTAAGAAGGAATTTTTTCCTTTGCAAACTGTGCATGCCACGGCAACAGCGTGCGACGAAATAAAAAGCTTTCAATAACTTTTCATCTTCAACATCTTAAGATGAATCACACCAAGTTTGGAGATGATCGGATAAACTCTGTAGGAGGAGTTCGTTAAAATAAGACCCCTATGAAATGGCCCAAAAAATGGCAACACGTTCCAAAGTAAATCAAAATGGCGGACTTCCTGTTCGGTTTAGCATATGGTTCAAAAAGAGTTTTTTGTACCTTGAGGGCTGTTACATATGTCTTCAAATTTTGGTAACTCTAGGTGAAATGTACAGCCGGGAATGCTTCATTAAGTTAGAATTTTGAAACACAAAATTTGATGCCTCGCCTCTGGCGGACTTCCTGTTAGGTTTAGCATATGGCACCAACAGGCTTTTTTGTAGATCATAGTCTGTTACATATGTGTACCAATTTTCATAGCTCTAGGTTAAACGTACCACCGGCAATGCTTCGTTAAGTAAGAATTTTGAAACTGTAAATTTGATGCCCCGCCACCGTCATATAGTATGTCAAAAACTTTAGATTTTTTACCATGGTGTTGTCCGAGGTCTTGAGATGGTACATCCCAAGTTTGAAGTCAATTGGATTAACCGTGTAGGAGAAGCAGGCAAAAGTATGACCCCTGTAAATGTGCAAAAATTGGCCAAAATTGGACATTTAAATACTCATATCTCACTTCCTGTCTATTTTAGGGTACACAGATCAAAGAGGTTTTTGTTCATCTGGATATGCTACAGGTGCCACACAATTTTCATAGCTGTAGGACAATCGTAGCGGGACAGGGATCCGTTTAAGCTATGTAGGTGGCGCTACAGAGCCATTTTTCTGTTATCATGTATGGCGACTTTAAAATATAAAATTTTTCGCCAGGCCCGATCTGCGTGTAAAGTTTGGTGAGTTTTCGTTCACGTTTAGTGTCTCAAAAATGTGATTGTTTGCGGAAAAGAATAATAACAAAAAATAACTAGAGCTGCGAGCAGCTATAAAGGGCCCTCGCAACCCATGCCACGTTGGGGTATTTGCACGTCGGGGTACTGGCACGTTAGGGTACTGTTTCATAAGAAACCGTCTAAATTGTAAATGTTTTGCCATGCTTTTTGTGTTTGTTCACATTGCTATGGAATGCTTTGTCGAGGTATTCGGCTGATAGGTATGCCTCCCAATATTCACACATCTAGCTGAATCATATAAAAAAAAAATTCTTTGCAAACAATGCATCGCTACAGCAAAGGCGTGCCACGTTGGGGTACTTGCACGTCGGGGTACTGGCACGTTGGGGTACTGTCAAATAGGACAAGGACCATCTAAAATGTTTTTGACAAGCCTTGTGTGTGCAAAGTTTAATCAAAACGCAAAATATGGTGCGCAATTCCCAAAATAAATTCAAAATGGCGGACTTCCTTTTAGGTTTAGCATACGGCTACAGAATACTTTTTGTAGGTCTTAAGCTAATAGGTATGCCTCCCAGTTTTCACAAATCTAGGTCAAGTCATCTTTAGTTGTGTATCGCTTGAATCATACAATTGGAAATGCTCCATAAAAATGCATAGAGGGCGCTATTGAGCACAACGTTGGGTTACTTGCACGTCAGGGTACTGGCACGTTGGGGTACTGTTACATGGAACAAGGACCATTTAAAATGTTAGTTTTTTCCATGCCTTGTCTGTGCAAAGTTGAATGAAAAAGGCCAAAAATGATGTATAATTCCCAAAATAAAATCAAAATAGCGGACTTCCTCTTTGGTTTGGCAAATGGCTACATAATACTTTTTTGTAGGTCTAGCATAATCATACAATCGGAAATGCTTCATAAAAAGGTCTAGAGGGCGCTATTTATTGCAAATTGCACAATAAATCTCTGAAAATTCATGTTCATGACAAGTCTGATGTGTTTGCAAAGTTCCATGAGTTTTCATGTGTATAAAAAAAAAAAAAGCAGCACTTGACAAACAATGCATTGCTATGGCAACAGCGTGTTACAAAATAAAAAACTTTCGATTACTTTGAATCTTAAACATCTTAAGATGAAACACACCAAGTTTGAAGACAGTCGGATAAATTTTGTAGGAGGGGTTCGTTAAAATATGACCCCTGAAAGTTTTTCCTTGCCCGGTTGGAGGGTTAGATCAGGGGATGTCGCAACTTGTTTGTGGTTAAGTGCTACAGAAGTAAATGTTTCTTAACAACCTCATGATTGAATGTGTTTTCAATTCTCTAGGATGTGATTGGATTGTATCAATTAAATGTTCTTATAACTGATTCAGTGAGTAGTAAAAATAGTGTGTCAAGTATAATGACATGAAATATAAGGAATACAAAAAACAAAACAAGAACCCTCTAAATTACACATTTTGTTCCAGGCTTTATGTGCGTGCATAGTTTGAGTATACACCTAGGTTTAGGCCAGGAGTGTTCAAACCTTTTGCAAAGAGGGCCGGGTATGGTAAGGTGAAAATGTGTGGGGCCTAATCAACCATTTAGTTTAGCCTGACATAATTTTTTTACATGCATATGTAAATATATATATGTGGACAAATGTGTACATATGTCTACAAATTTTTGTAGCTCGAGCTGCTTCGTCCAACTGGGAACGCTGCATTAAGAAGGATTTTTTTTTCCTTTGCCAACAGTGCATGCCACGACAACAGCGTGCGACGAAATAAAAAGCTTTCAATAACTTTTCATCGTCAACATCTTAAGATGAATCACACCAAGTTTGAAGATGATCGGATAAACTCTGTAGGAGGAGTTCGTTAAAATAAGACCCCTATGAAATGGCCAAAAAAATGGCAACATGTTCCAAAGTAAATCAAAATGGCAGACTTCCTGTTAGGTTTAGCATATGGTTCAAAAAGAGTTTTTTGTACCTCGAGGGCTGTTATATACCTCTACAAATTTTGGTAACTCTAGGTGAAACGTACAGCCGGGTATGCTTTGTTAAAGAGGAGTTTTTTAGCTCAAAATGTGATGCCCGGCCCCTGGGGGACTTCCTGTTGGGTTTAGCACATGGCACCAAGAGACTTTTTTGTACATCCTGGGCTGTTACATATGTCTACAATTTTTCGTCGCTCTCGCTGCTTCGTACAACTGGGAATGCTTCATTCAGAAGGATTTTTTTCCTTTGCAAAAAGTGCATGCCACGACAACAGCGTGTGATGAAATAAAAAACTTTCAATAACTTTTCATTTTCAACATCTTAAGATGAATCACACCAAGTTTGAAGATGATCGGATAAACTCTGTAGGAGGAGTTCGTTAAAATAAGACCCCAATGAAATGGCCAAAAAAATGGCAACACGTTCCAAAATAAATCAAAATGGTGGACTTCCTGTTAGGTTTAGCATATGGTTCAAAAAGAGTTTTTTGTACCTCGAGGGCTGTTATATACCTCTACAAATTTTGGTAACTCTAGGTGAAACGTACAGCCGGGTATGCTTTGTTAAAGAGGAGTTTTTTAGCTCAAAATGTGATGCCCGGCCCCTGGGGGACTTCCTGTTGGGTTTAGCACAGGGCACCAAGAGACTTTTTTTGTACATCTTGGGCTGTTACATATGTCAAATTTATTTATTATTACAAATTTTCGTAGCTCTAGCTGCTTCGTACAAATGGGAATGCTTTTTTAAGGATATTTTTTTTCCTTTGCAAACAGTGCATGCCATGACAACAGCGTGCGACGAAATACAAAGCTTTCAATAACTTTTCATCTTCAACATCTTAAGATGAATCACACCAAGTTTGAAGATGATCGGATAAATACTGTAGGAGGAGTTCGTTAAAATAAGACCCCAATGAAATGGCCAAAAAATGGCAACACGTTCCAAAATAAATCAAAATGGTGGACTTCCTGTTAGGTTTAGCATATGGTTCAAAAAGCGTTTTTAGTAGGTCATAGCCTGTTACATATGTGTACCAATTTTCGTAGCTCTAGATTAAACGTACAACCGGCAATGCTTCGTGAAGTAAGAATTTTTAAACTCTAAATTTGATGCGCCGCCGCCGTCATATAGTATATCAAAAACTTTTCATTTTTCACAATGATGTTGTCCCAGGTGTTGAGATGGTACATCCCAAGTTTGAAGTCAATCGGGTTAACCGTGTAGGAGAAGCGGGCAAAAGTATGACCCCTGTAAATGTGCAAAAATGGGCCAAAATTGGACATTCAAATACTCATACCTCACTTCCTGTCTATTTTAGGGTACACATATCAAAGAGGTTTTTGTTCATCTGGATGTGCTACAGGTGCCACACAATTTTCATAGCGATAGGACAATCGCAGCGGGACAGGGATCCGTTAAACCTATGTAGGTGGCGCTACAGAGCCATTTTTCTGTTATCATGTATGGCGACTTTAAAATATCAAATTTTTCGCCAGGCCCGATCTGCGTGTAAAGTTTGGTGAGTTTTCGTTCATGTTTAGTGCCTCAAAAATGTGGTTGTTTGCGGAAAAGAATAATAACAAAGAAAAAGAAGAAGAAGAATAACTAGAGCTGCGAGCAGCTATAAAGGGCCCTCGCAACCTGGGCCACGTTGGGGTACTTGCACGTCGGGGTACTGGCATGTTGGGGTACTGTTTCATAGGGAACTGTCTAAATTGTAAATGTTTTTGCCATGCTTTGTGCTTGCAAAGTTTCATGGAAAAGCCAAAAATTATGCACAATTAACAAAATAAAATCAAAATGGTTTGGCACATGGCTATAGAATAATTTTTGTAGGTATTAGGCTGATAGGTGTGCCTCCAAATATTCACACATCTAGCTGAATCATATAATCGGAAATACTTCATAAAAATGTCTAGAGGGCGCTATTGAGCCATTTATTACAAATTGCACAACAAATCTCTAAAATATTAATGTTCTTGAGAGGTCTGATCTGTGTGCAAAGTTTTGAGTTTTCGCTCATGTTTAGACTAAAAAAAAAAGCATTTTTCTTTGCAAACAATTAATCGCGAGAGCAAAGGCGTGACAAAAAATTTCAATAACTTTTCATCTTAAATATCTTCAGATGAAACACGCCAAAGAATGAAGACAATCTGATAAGTTTTGTAGAAAATATGAGGCCTATAAAAGGCCCCAAAAAATGGCGACAAATAGCAAAGTAAATCAAAATGGCAGACTTCCTGTTTGGTTTAGCATATGGCTTTAGAAACTTTTTTGTCAGTCTTAGGCTGATAGGTATCCCAATTTTTACAAATATAGCTGAATCATACATTTCCAAAAGCTTCATAAAAATGTCTATAGGGCGCTATTGAGCCATTTATTGCAAATTGCACAAGAAATCTCTAAAATATTCATGTTTATGACAAGTCTGATGTGTGTGTAAAGTTTCATGAGTTTTCGCTCGTTTAGACAAAAAAAAAAAAAGCAGCATTTTACTTGGCAAATAATGCATCGCTATGGCAACGGCTTGCGACAAAATAAAAAAAAACTTTCGATAACTTTGCATCTTAAACAGCTTAAGATGAAACACACCAAGTTGGAAGACAGTCGGATAAATTTCGTTGGAGTTCGTTAAAATGTGACCCCTAAAAAAGGCCACAAAAAATGGCTACAAATCCCGACGTAAATCAAAATGCCGGACTTCCTGTTTGGTTTAGCATATGGTTCTAAGAGACTTTTTTGTACATCGTGGGCTCTTATGTATGCCTCCAAATTATCATAGCGCTAGGTGAAACGTACAACCGGGAATGCTTCGTTAAAGAGGAGTTATTTAGCTCAAAATGTGATGCCCGGCCCCTACGGGACTTCCTGTTGGGTTTAGCACATGGCACCAAGAGACTTTTTTGTACATCGTGGGCTGTTACATTTGTCTCCAAATTTTCGTAGCTCTAGCTGCTTCGTACAACTGGGAATGCTTCATTAAGAAGGAATTTTTTCCTTTGCAAACTGTGCATGCCACGGCAACAGCGTGCGACGAAATAAAAAGCTTTCAATAACTTTTCATCTTCAACATCTTAAGATGAATCACACCAAGTTTGGAGATGATCGGATAAACTCTGTAGGAGGAGTTCGTTAAAATAAGACCCCTATGAAATGGCCCAAAAAATGGCAACACGTTCCAAAGTAAATCAAAATGGCGGACTTCCTGTTCGGTTTAGCATATGGTTCAAAAAGAGTTTTTTGTACCTTGAGGGCTGTTACATATGTCTTCAAATTTTGGTAACTCTAGGTGAAATGTACAGCCGGGAATGCTTCATTAAGTTAGAATTTTGAAACACAAAATTTGATGCCTCGCCTCTGGCGGACTTCCTGTTAGGTTTAGCATATGGCACCAACAGGCTTTTTTGTAGATCATAGTCTGTTACATATGTGTACCAATTTTCATAGCTCTAGGTTAAACGTACCACCGGCAATGCTTCGTTAAGTAAGAATTTTGAAACTGTAAATTTGATGCCCCGCCACCGTCATATAGTATGTCAAAAACTTTAGATTTTTTACCATGGTGTTGTCCGAGGTCTTGAGATGGTACATCCCAAGTTTGAAGTCAATTGGATTAACCGTGTAGGAGAAGCAGGCAAAAGTATGACCCCTGTAAATGTGCAAAAATTGGCCAAAATTGGACATTTAAATACTCATATCTCACTTCCTGTCTATTTTAGGGTACACAGATCAAAGAGGTTTTTGTTCATCTGGATATGCTACAGGTGCCACACAATTTTCATAGCTGTAGGACAATCGTAGCGGGACAGGGATCCGTTTAAGCTATGTAGGTGGCGCTACAGAGCCATTTTTCTGTTATCATGTATGGCGACTTTAAAATATAAAATTTTTCGCCAGGCCCGATCTGCGTGTAAAGTTTGGTGAGTTTTCGTTCACGTTTAGTGTCTCAAAAATGTGATTGTTTGCGGAAAAGAATAATAACAAAAAATAACTAGAGCTGCGAGCAGCTATAAAGGGCCCTCGCAACCCATGCCACGTTGGGGTATTTGCACGTCGGGGTACTGGCACGTTAGGGTACTGTTTCATAAGAAACCGTCTAAATTGTAAATGTTTTGCCATGCTTTTTGTGTTTGTTCACATTGCTATGGAATGCTTTGTCGAGGTATTCGGCTGATAGGTATGCCTCCCAATATTCACACATCTAGCTGAATCATATAAAAAAAAAATTCTTTGCAAACAATGCATCGCTACAGCAAAGGCGTGCCACGTTGGGGTACTTGCACGTCGGGGTACTGGCACGTTGGGGTACTGTCAAATAGGACAAGGACCATCTAAAATGTTTTTGACAAGCCTTGTGTGTGCAAAGTTTAATCAAAACGCAAAATATGGTGCGCAATTCCCAAAATAAATTCAAAATGGCGGACTTCCTTTTAGGTTTAGCATACGGCTACAGAATACTTTTTGTAGGTCTTAAGCTAATAGGTATGCCTCCCAGTTTTCACAAATCTAGGTCAAGTCATCTTTAGTTGTGTATCGCTTGAATCATACAATTGGAAATGCTCCATAAAAATGCATAGAGGGCGCTATTGAGCACAACGTTGGGTTACTTGCACGTCAGGGTACTGGCACGTTGGGGTACTGTTACATGGAACAAGGACCATTTAAAATGTTAGTTTTTTCCATGCCTTGTCTGTGCAAAGTTGAATGAAAAAGGCCAAAAATGATGTATAATTCCCAAAATAAAATCAAAATAGCGGACTTCCTCTTTGGTTTGGCAAATGGCTACATAATACTTTTTTGTAGGTCTAGCATAATCATACAATCGGAAATGCTTCATAAAAAGGTCTAGAGGGCGCTATTTATTGCAAATTGCACAATAAATCTCTGAAAATTCATGTTCATGACAAGTCTGATGTGTTTGCAAAGTTCCATGAGTTTTCATGTGTATAAAAAAAAAAAAAGCAGCACTTGACAAACAATGCATTGCTATGGCAACAGCGTGTTACAAAATAAAAAACTTTCGATTACTTTGAATCTTAAACATCTTAAGATGAAACACACCAAGTTTGAAGACAGTCGGATAAATTTTGTAGGAGGGGTTCGTTAAAATATGACCCCTGAAAGTTTTTCCTTGCCCGGTTGGAGGGTTAGATCAGGGGATGTCGCAACTTGTTTGTGGTTAAGTGCTACAGAAGTAAATGTTTCTTAACAACCTCATGATTGAATGTGTTTTCAATTCTCTAGGATGTGATTGGATTGTATCAATTAAATGTTCTTATAACTGATTCAGTGAGTAGTAAAAATAGTGTGTCAAGTATAATGACATGAAATATAAGGAATACAAAAAACAAAACAAGAACCCTCTAAATTACACATTTTGTTCCAGGCTTTATGTGCGTGCATAGTTTGAGTATACACCTAGGTTTAGGCCAGGAGTGTTCAAACCTTTTGCAAAGAGGGCCGGGTATGGTAAGGTGAAAATGTGTGGGGCCTAATCAACCATTTAGTTTAGCCTGACATAATTTTTTTACATGCATATGTAAATATATATATGTGGACAAATGTGTACATATGTCTACAAATTTTTGTAGCTCGAGCTGCTTCGTCCAACTGGGAACGCTGCATTAAGAAGGATTTTTTTTTCCTTTGCCAACAGTGCATGCCACGACAACAGCGTGCGACGAAATAAAAAGCTTTCAATAACTTTTCATCGTCAACATCTTAAGATGAATCACACCAAGTTTGAAGATGATCGGATAAACTCTGTAGGAGGAGTTCGTTAAAATAAGACCCCTATGAAATGGCCAAAAAAATGGCAACATGTTCCAAAGTAAATCAAAATGGCAGACTTCCTGTTAGGTTTAGCATATGGTTCAAAAAGAGTTTTTTGTACCTCGAGGGCTGTTATATACCTCTACAAATTTTGGTCACTCTAGGTGAAACGTACAGCCGGAAATGCTTCATTAAGTAAAAATTTTGAAATGCAAAATTTGATGCCCTGCCTCTGGCGGACTTCCTGTTAGGTTTAGCATATGGCACCAACAGGCTTTTTTGTAGATCATAGTCTGTTACATATGTGTACCAATTTTCGTAGCTCTAGATTAGACGTATAACCGGCAATACTTCAGATGAAACATGCCAAAGAATGAAGACAATCTGATAAGTTTTGTAGAAAATATGAGGCCTATAAAAGGCCCCCAAAAAATGGCTACAAATAGCAAAGTAAATCAAAATGCCGGACTTCCTGTTTGGCTTAGCATATGGTTCTAAAAGACTTTTTTGTACATCGTGGGCTCTTATGTATGCCTCCAAATTATCATAGCGCTAGGTGAAAGGTACAACCGGGAATGCTTCGTTAAAGAGGAGTTTTTTAGCTCAAAAAGTGATGCCCGGCCCTTGCGGGACTTCCTGTTGGGTTTAGCACAAAGCAGCAAGAGACTTTTTTGTACATCGTGGGCTGTTACATATGTCTACAAATTTTCGTAGCTCTAGGTTAAACATACAACCGGCAATACTACGTTTAGTAAGAGTTTTGAAACTCTAAATTTGATGCCCCACCGCCGTCATATAGTATGTCGAAAACTTTAGATTTTTTACCATGGTGTTGTCCCAGGTCTTGAGATGGTACATCCCAAGTTTGAAGTCAATTGGATTAACCGTGTAGGAGAAGCAGGCAAAAGTATGACCCCTGTAAATGTGCAAAAATTGGCCAAAATTGGACATTTAAATACTCATATCTCACTTCCTGTCTATTTTAGGGTACACACATCAAAGAGGTTTTTGTTCATCTGGATGTGCTACAGGTGCCACACAATTTTCATAGCCGTCGGACAATCGTAGCGGGCCAGGGATCTGTTTAACCTATGTAGGTGGCGCTATGGAGCCATTTTTCTGTTATCACCTATGGCGACTTTAAAATATCAAATTTTTCGCCAGGCCTGACGTGTGTGTAAAGTTTGGTGAGTTTTCGTTCACGTTTAGTGTCTCAAAAATGTGATTGTTTGCGGAAAAGAATAATAACAAATAAAAAGAAGAATAATAAGAATTCCTTGAAAAACAATAGGGACCTCGCAGCGGTCGCTGCTCGGGCCCTAACTAGAGCTGCGAGCAGCTATAAAGGGCCCTCGCAACCCGGGCCACGTTGGGGTATTTGCATGTCGGGGAACTGGCATGTTGGGGTACTGTTTCATAGGAAACCGTCTAAATTGTAAATGTTTTTGACATGCTTTGTGTTTGCAAAGTTTCATGGAAGGCCAAAAATGATGCACAATTAAAATACAATCAAAATGGATTGGCACATGGCTATAGAATAATTTTTGGAGGTATTAGGCTGATAGGTATGCCTCCCAATATTCACACATCTACCTGAACCATATAATCGGATATACTTCATAAAAATATCGAGACAGCGCAATTGAGCCATTTATTACAAATTGCACAACAAATTATAAAATATTCTTGTTCGTGAGAGATCTGATCTGTGTGCAAAATTTTGTGAGTTTTTGCCCATGTTTAGACTCTCAAAAAAAAAATATTTGCAAACAATGCATCGCTACAGCAAAGGCGTGTGACAAAATAAAATAATTCAATAACTTTTCATCTTAAATATCTCAAGATGAAACATGCCAAAGAATGAAGACGATGTGATAAGTTTTGCAAAAAATATGACCCCTATAAAAGGCCACAAAAAGTGGCTACAAATACCAAAGTAAATCAAAATGTCAGACTTCCTGTTTGGTTTAGCATTTGGTTCCAAGAGACTTTTTTGTACATCGTGGGCTCTTATGTATGCCTCCAAATTATCATAGCTCTCGGTGAAACGTACAACCGGGAATGCTTCGTTAAAGAGGAGGGTTTTTTTTTAGCACAAAATGTGATGCCCGGCCCCTGGGGGACTTCCTGTTGGGTTTAGTACATGGCACCAAGAGACTTTTTTGTACATCGTGGCCTGTTACATATGTCTCCAAATGTTCGTAGCTCAAACTGCTTCGTACAACTGGGAATGCTTCATTAAGAAGGATTTTTTTTCCTTTGCAAACAAGTGCATGCCACGACAACAGCGTGCGACGAAATAAAAAGCTTTCAATAAATTTTCATCGTCACCATCTTAAGATGAATCACACCAAGTTTGAAGATGATCGGATAAACTCTGTAGGAGGAGTTCGTTAAAATGAGACCCCTATGAAATGGCCAAAAAAATGGCAACACGTTCCAAAGTAAATCAAAATGGCGGACTTCCTGTTGGGGTTAGCATATCTTTCAAAAAGAGTTTTTTGTACCTCGAGGCCTGTTACATATGTCTTCAAATTTTGGTAACTCTAGGTAAAACGTACAACCGGGAATGCTTCGTTAAAGAGGAGGGTTTTTTTTAGCTCAAAATCTGATGCCCGGCCCCTGGGGGACTGCCTGTTAGGTTTAGCACATAGCACCAAGAGACTTTTTTGTACATTGTGGGCTGTTACATATGTCTACAAATTTTCGTAGCTCTAGCTGCTTCGTACAACTGGGAATTCTTCATTAAGAAGAATTTTTTTCCTTTGCAAACAAGTGCATGCCACGGTAACAGCGTGCGACGAAATAAAAAGCTTTCAATAACTTTTCATCTTCAACATCTTAAGATGAATCACACCAAGTTTGAAGATGATGGGATAAACTCTGTAGGAGGAGTTCGTTAAAATAAGACCCCTATGAAATGGCCAAAAAAATGGCAACACGTTCCAAAGTAAATCAAAATGGTGAACTTTCTGTTAGGTTTAGCACATGGTTCAAAAAGAGTTTTTTGTACCTTGAGGGCTGTTACATATGTCTTCAAATTTTGATAACTCTAGGTGAAACGTACAGCCGGGAATGCTTCTTTAATTAAGAATTTTTAAACGCAAAATTTGATGCCCCGCCTCTGGCGGACTTCCTGTTGGGTTTAGCATATGGCACCAACAGACTTTTTTGTAGATCATAGTCTGTTACATATGTGTACCAATTTTCGTAGCTCTCGGTTAAACGTACAACCGGCAATACTACGTTAAGTAAGAATTTTGAAACTCTAAATTTGATGCCCCGCCGCCGTCATATAGTACTTCAAAAACTTTAGATTTTTTACCATGGTGTTGTCCCAGGTGTTGAGATGGTACATCCCAAGTTTGAACTCAATCGGGTAAACCGTGTAGGAGAAGTGGGCAAAAGTATGACCCCTGTAAATGTGCAAAAATAGGCCAAAATTGGACATTTAAATACTCATACCTCACTTCCTGTCTATTTTAGGGTACAACTATCAAAGAGGTTTTTGTTCATCTGGATGTGCTCCAGGTGCCACACAATTTTCGTAGCCGTAGGACAATCGTAGCGGGACAGGGATCCGTTAAACCTATGTAGGTGGCGCTACAGAGCCATTTTTCTGTTATCATGTATGGCGACTTTAAAATATCAAATTTTTCGCCAGGCCTGATGTGCGTGTAAAGTTTGGTGAGTTTTCGTTCACGTTTAGTGTCTCAAAAATGCGATTGTTTGCGGAGAATAATAATAATAAAAAAAACTAGAGCTGCGAGCAGCTATAAAGGGCCCTCGCAACCCGGGCCACGTTGGGGTATTTGCACGTCGGGGTACTGGCATGTTGGGGTACTGTCAAATAGGAAACCATCTAAATTTTAAACGTTTTTGCCATGCTTTGTGTTTGTAAAGTTTCATGGAAAGGCCAAAAATGATGCACAATTAACAAAATAAAATCAAAATGGATTGGCACATGGCTATATAGAATACTTTTTGAATATATTAGGCATGCCTGCCAATATTCACACATCTAGCTGAATCATATAATCGGAAAGACTTCATAAGCCCTCGCAACCCGGGCCACGTTGGGGTACTTGCACGTCGGGGTACTGGCACGTTGGGGTACTGTCAAATAGGACAAGGACCATCTAAAATGTTTTTGACAAGCCTTGTGTGTGCAAAGTTTAATCAAAACGCAAAATATGGTGCGCAATTCCCAAAATAAATTCAAAATGGCGGACTTCCTTTTAGGTTTAGCATACGGCTACAGAATACTTTTTGTAGGTCTTAAGCTAATAGGTATGCCTCCCAGTTTTCACAAATCTAGGTCAAGTCATCTTTAGTTGTGTATCGCTTGAATCATACAATTGGAAATGCTCCATAAAAATGCATAGAGGGCGCTATTGAGCACAACGTTGGGTTACTTGCACGTCAGGGTACTGGCACGTTGGGGTACTGTTACATGGAACAAGGACCATTTAAAATGTTAGTTTTTTCCATGCCTTGTCTGTGAAAAGTTTAATGAAAAAGGCCAAAAATGATGTATAATTCCCAAAATAAAATCAAAATAGCGGACTTCCTCTTTGGTTTGGCAAATGGCTACATAATACTTTTTTGTAGATCTAGCATAATCATACAATCGGAAATGCTTCATAAAAATGTCTAGAGGGCGCTATTTATTGCAAATTGCACAATAAATCTCTGAAAATTCATGTTCAAGACAAGTCTGATGTGTTTGCAAAGTTTCATGAGTTTTCATGTGTATAAAAAAAAAAAAAAAGCAGCACTTGACAAACAATGCATTGCTATGGCAACAGCGTGTTACAAAATAAAAAACTTTCGATTACTTTGCATCTTAAACATCTTAAGATGAAACACACCAAGTTTGAAGACAGTCGGATAAATTTTGTAGGAGGGGTTCGTTAAAAAATGACCCCTGAAAAAGGCCACAAAAAATGGCAACAAATCCCATCATAAATCAAAATGGCAGACTTCCTGTTTGGTTTAGCACATGGTTCCAAGAGACTTTTTTGTACATCATGGGCTCTTATGTATGCCTGCAAATTATCATAGCACTAGGTGAAACGTACAACCGGGAATGCTTCGTTAAAGAGGAGTTTTTTAGCTCAAAATGTGATGCCCGGCCCCTGGGGGACTTCCTGTTGGGTTTAGCACATGGCACCAAGAGACTTTTTTGTACATCCTGGGCTATTACATATGTCTACAATTTTTCGTCGCTCTAGCTGCTTCGTACAACTGGGAATGCTTCTTTAAGGATATTTTTTTTCCTTTAAAAACAGTGCATGCCATGACAACAGCGTGCGACGAAATACAAAGCTTTCAATAACTTTTCATCTTCAACATCTTAAGATGAATCACACCAAGTTTGAAGATGATCGGATAAACACTGTAGGAGGAGTTCGTTAAAATAAGACCCCAATGAAATGGCCAAAAAAATGGCAACACGTTCCAAAATAAATCAAAATGGTGGACTTCCTGTTAGGTTTAGCATATGGTTCAAAAAGAGTTTTTTGTAGGTCATAGCCTGTTACATATGTGTACCAATTTTCGTAGCTCTAGATTAAACGTACAACCGGCAATGCTTCGTGAAGTAAGAATTTTTAAACTCTAAATTTGATGCGCCGCCGCCGTCATATAGTATATCAAAAACTTTTCATTTTTCACAATGATGTTGTCCCAGGTGTTGAGATGGTACATCCCAAGTTTGAAGTCAATCGGGTTAACCGTGTAGGAGAAGCGGGCAAAAGTATGACCCCTGTAAATGTGCAAAAATTGGCAAAAATTGGACATTTAAATACTCATACCTCACTTTCTGTCTATTTTAGGGTACACACTTCAAAGAGGTTTTTGTTCAATGGGATGTGCTACAGGTGCCACACAATTTTCATAGCCGTCGGACAATCGTAGCGGGACAGGGATCCGTTTAACCTATGTAGGGGGCGCTAAGGAGCCATTTTTCTGTTATCATGTATGGCGACTTTAAAATATCAAATTTTTCGCCAGGCCTGATGTGCGTGTAAAGTTTGGTGAGTTTTCGGTCACGTTTAGTGTCTCAAAAATGTGATCGTTTGCGGAGAATAATAATAATAATAATAATAATAATAATAATAATAATAATAATAATAAGAAGAAGAAGAATTCCTACAAAAACAATAGGGCCTCGCAGCGGCACCGCCGCCGCCGCTGCTCGGGCCCTAATAAAAATTCCTTCAGGAACAATAGGGACCTCGCAGCGGTCGCTGCTCGGGCCCTAACTAGAGCTGCGAGCAGCTATAAAGGGCCCTCGCAACCCGGGCCACGTTGGGGTACTTGCACGTCGGGGTACTGTCAAATAGGACAAGGACCATCTAAAATCTTTTTAGACAAGCCTTGTGTGTGCAAAGTTAAATCAAAACGCTAAATATGGCGTGCAATTCCCAAACTAAATTCAAAATGGCAGACTTCCTTTTAGGTTTAGCATACGGCTACAGAATACTTTTTGTAGGTCTTAAGCTAATAGGTATGCCTCCCAGTTTTCACAAATCTTGGTCAAGTCATCTTTAGTTGTGTATCGCTTGAATCATACAATTGGAAATGCTCCATAAAAATGCATAGAGGGCGCTATTGAGCACAATGTTGGGTTACTTGCACGTCAGGGTACTGGCACGGTGGGGTACTGTTACATGGAACAAGGACAATTTAAAATGTTAGTTTTTTCCATGCCTTGTCTGTGCAAAGTTTAATGAAAAAGGCCAAAAATGATGTATAATTCCCAAAATAAAATCAAAATAGCGGACTTCCTCTTTGGTTTTGCAAATGGCTACATAATACTTTTTTGTAGGTCTTAGGCTGATAGGGTTCTGTCCTAATTTTTAAAAATCTAGCATAATCATACAATCGGAAATGCTTCATAAAAATGTCTAGAGGGCGCTATTTATTGCAAATTGCACAATAAATCTCTGAAAATTCATGTTCATGACAAGTCTGATGTGTTTGCAAAGTTTCATGAGTTTTCATGTGTATAAAAAAAAAAAGCAGCACTTGACAAACAATGCATTGCTATGGCAACAGTGTGTTACAAAATAAAAAACTTTCGATTACTTTGCATCTTAAACATCTTAAGATGAAACACACCAAGTTTGAAGACAGTCGGATAAATTTTGTAGGAGGGGTTCGTTAAAATATGACCCCTGAAAAAGGCCACAAAAAATGGCAACAAATCCCATCATAAATCAAAATGGCAGATTTCCTGTTTGGTTTAGCACATTGTTCCAAGAGACTTTTTTGTACATCGTGGGCTCTTATGTATGCCTGCAAATTATCATAGCGTTAGGTGAGACGTACAACCGGGAATGCTTCGTTAAAGAGGAGTTTTTTAGCTCAAAATGTGATGCCCGGCCCCTGGGGGACTTCCTGTTGGGTTAAGCACATGGCACCAAGAGACTTTTTTGTACATCCTGGACTGTTACATATGTCTACAATTTTTCGTCGCTCTAGCTGCTTCGTACAACTGGGAATGCTTCATTAATAAGATTTTTTTTCCTTTGCAAAAAGTGCATGCCACGACAACAGCGTGTGACGAAATAAAAAGATTTCAATAACTTTTCATCTTCAACATCTTAAGATGAATCACACCAAGTTTGAAGATGATCGGATAAACTCTGTAGGAGGAGTTTGTAAAAATATGACCCCTATTAAATGGCCAAAAAAAATGGCAACACATTCCAAAGTAAATCAAAATGGCGGACGTCCTGTTAGGTTTAGCATATGGTTCAAAAAGAGTTTTTTGTACCTCGAGGGCTGTTATATACCTCTACAAATTTTGGTAACTCTAGGTGAAACGTACAGCCGGGTATGCTTTGTTAAAGAGGAGTTTTTTAGCTCAAAATGTGATGCCCGGCCCCTGGGGGACTTCCTGTTGGGTTTAGCACAGAGCACCAAGAGACTTTTTTGTACATCTTGGGCTGTTACATATGTCTACAAATTTTCGTAGCTCTAGCTGCTTCGTACAAATGGGAATGCTTCTTTAAGGATATTTTTTTTCCTTTGCAAACAGTGCATGCCATGACAACAGCGTGCGACGAAATACAAAGCTTACAATAACTTTTCATCTTCAACATCTTAAGATGAATCACACCAAGTTTGAAGATGATCGGATAAACACTGTAGGAGGAGTTCGTTAAAATAAGACCCCAATGAAATGGCCAAAAAAATGGCAACACGTTCCAAAATAAATCAAAATGGTGGACCTCCTGTTAGGTTTAGCATATGGTTCAAAAAGAGTTTTTTGTAGGTCATAGCCTCTTACATATGTGTACTAATTTTCGTAGCTCTAGGTTAAACGTACAACCGGCAATGCTTCGTGAAGTAAGAATTGTTAAACTCTAAATTTGATGCGCCGCCGCCGTCATATAGTATATCAAAAACCTTTCATTTTTCACAATGATGTTGTCCCAGGTGTTGAGATGGTACATCCCAAGTTTGAAGTCAATCGGGTTAACCGTGTAGGAGAAGCTGGCAAAAGTATGACCCCTGTAAATGTGCAAAAATTGGCAAAAATTGGACATTTAAATACTCATACCTCACTTTCTGTCTATTTTAGGGTACACATATCAAAGAGGTTTTTGTTCATCTGGATGTGCTACAGGTGCCACACAATTTTCATAGCCGTCGGACAATCGTAGCGGGACAGGGATCCGTTTACCCTATGTAGGGGGCGCTAAGGAGCCATTTTTCTGTTATCATGTATGGCGACTTTAAAATATCAAATTTTTCGCCAGGCCTGATGTGCGTGTAGTTTGGCCTGAAGTTTGGTGAGTTTTCGGTCACGTTTAGTGTCTCAAAAATGTGATCGTTTGCGGAGAATAATAAGAAGAAGAATTCCTACAAAAACGATAGGGCCTCGCAGCGGCACCGCCGCCGCCGCTGCTCGGGCCCTAATAATAATAATAAGAAGAATTCCTACAAAAACAATAGGGCCTCGCAGCGGCACCGCCGCCGCCGCTCCTCGGGCCCTAATAATAAGAATTCCTTCAGGAACAATAGGGACCTCGCAGCGGTCGCTGCTCGGGCCCTAACTAGAGCTGCGAGCAGCTATAAAGGGCCCTCGCAGCACGGGCCACATTGGCGTACTTGCACGTTGGGGTACTTGCACGTTGGGGTACTGGCACATTGGAATCAGAATTTCTTTGAAAATGGCATAATCAACCTTTACGTGTGGAATACTTTTTTTGCCAGGTGTGATGAGTGTGTCAAGCTCAACGGGTTTTGGTGATTGTTAAGACCTGCAAAAATCAGCATTCTTTTTTTGTTTTTAGGCAATGAGTTGCCCTGATTGGTATTTTTTGTAAAAGTATATATACACATTATCGCTCGTTGTACTCATTAGGGCCCGAGCAGCGACCGCTGCGAGGTCCCTATTGTTTTTGTAAAAATTATTATTATTAGGGCCCGAGCAGCGACCGCTGCGAGGTCCCTATTGTTTTTGTAAAAATTATTATTATTATTATTATTATTATTATTAGGGCCCGAGCAGCGACCGCTGCGAGGTCCCTATTGTTTTTGTAAAAATTATTATTATTATTCTTCTTCTTCTTCTTCTTCTTCTTCTTCTTCTTCTTCTTTATTCTCCGCAAACGATCGCGATTTTGGGTACCTAAACATTCACGAAAACTCACCGAACTTTGCACACTCCTCAGGCCCGGCGAAAAATTTGATATTATTAAGTCGTCATAACAATGCGACTCGATAGCGCCCCCTAGCGTAGAAAAATAAAAACCAAGCCCGGCACGTTTGAGCTAGAGCAACAAAAATTGGCAGGCACGTGTAGCACCCCGAGACGCACAAAAAAGTCTATTGGGACCATGTAGCTAAAATGTACAGGAAGTGAGCTATGAATTTTTTTATGTCCAATTTTGGCCTATTTTGGCACATTCACTGTGGTCATGCTTTTTCCCCCTTTGCAAACATTTTTCATCCAATTGACTTCAAACTTGGCATTTATCATCTCAAGACCTGAGAGAACAACTGGGCAAAACATCTTGCCTTTTTGAAATACTATATGACGGGGGCGGGGCATCAAATATTGCCTTTAAAATTTCATTTGTCCAGAAAGAGCAAATGCTTAATAACTCCCATGTTCAAGCTCCAAAAAATCTCAAACTTCTCAGGCAACGTAATAGTCACGGCCTGAAAACATCTATATGATAAAATTCAGTTATACATATAGCGCCACCTAGTGGTTACAATAAATGTCATACTTTACGTTTTTAGCTACTGTGCTGAGCTTGTTGAAGGGATCCATTTGAAAATTGGTCAGAAAGGCCTTAAGATGTTGATCATGCCCCACACCGAATATTGTAACTTTTCGCCAAAGGGCGTGGCCGCTACGGTGACGCAAAGTCTGAAGATTTTTCGTGAAAATAAAAGCTGCATTAACTTGACCGAGATGATCCTATCTTCTCAAAATTTCACACATTTGATGAGAGTCCAGCCCTAAAGACATCTACTGACTTATATTTCATCTAACTGATAGCGCCACCTAGTGGCATTTTTTTTTCTTACGAATTTTCTTCTACGTTTTTCTCCAAACACGTTAACTGGACCTACCTCATATTTGCTCAGATGAGGGTTTCGGCCTTCATGATGTCACAACACGAAGTTTGTGAGTTTTCGCGAATTGCTGTGGGTGTGGCTAAGCGCTGTTCGCCAAGAAAATAACGCCAGTTTTGAGGGTCTAAACATGCACAGAAACTCATGAAACTTGGCACACACATCTGGCCTGGTAAAATGAGCAATATTTTATTGTTGATTGTGCTATTTTTACAAAAATGACTCAATAGCGCCCCCTAGAAGTTTTTAACGAAGCAGCCCCGGTTGTACGTTTAAGCAAGAACGACGAATATTTTTAGGTGTATGAGGGAGCCCAAGACCTACAAAAAAGTCTCTTGGACCCATATGCTAAAATGAACAGGAAGTGAGCTACGAATTTTTGAATGTCCCATTTTTGACAATTTTTGCACATTCACAGGGGGCAGACTTTTGCCCACTTCTCCTACACGTTTCATCTGACTGAGTTAAGACTTGACCTGGACCATGTCAAGTCCTGAGCCAACGACAGGGGGAAAAATCTTGACCTTTCGAAATACTATATGATGAAGGCGGGGCATCAAAATTTGTGTTTCGCACTGAAAAAGGATATGCTTAATAACTCCCCGGTACATGCTCCAAAAAATCCCAAACTTGACATGTATGTTTATCGTCAAGGCCTGAAGCTATCTCTATGACAACATTCAGTTATATATGCAGCGCCACCTAGCCCTTGAGGCATAAAAAAAAAATACCCCACATACGGTATTTTGTACAAAAAATGTCAACTCATTCTGAGTGTGATAACTAAGTCATTTATGAATATTCTTTTAGTTTCCACCACTCAAAATGTTCACTGGCATCAGACTTATCCAAACATATATATATTTTTATTTATTTTTGATAGCCTCTGTGGACATTAGAAGCAATATCGTGAATGAAGGATATGCTTAATAACTCCACGGTACATGCTCCAAAAAAAATCCCACACTTGACATGTATGCTTATAATCAAGGCCTGAAGGTATCTCGATGACAACATTCAGTTATAAATACAGCGCCACCTAGCCCTTGAGGCTTATATAAAAAAAAAAAACCCACATACGGTATTTTGTACAAAAAAATTTAAACTCATTCTAAGTGTGATGACAAAGTCATTTCTGAATATTCTTTTAGTTTCCACCACTCAAATTGTTCACTGGCTTCACACCGATCCAAACGTATGTACGTTTCCATTTTGTTTTATTCATTTTTGATTGCCCCGTTGGACAATAAAAGTAACATTGTGCAATGAGTACAACGAGCGATGATGTATATATACACTTTTACAAAAAATATCAATCAGGGCAACTCATTGCCTAAAAATAAAAAATGACGCTGATTTTTGCAGGTCTTAACAATCACCAAAACCCGTTGAGCTTGACACACACTGGCAAAAAAAATATTCTACATGTAAACGTTTATTATGCCATTTTCAAAGAAATTTTGCTTCCAATATGCCAGTACCCCAACGTGCCAGTAACCCAACGTGCCAGTACCCTAACGTGCAAGTACCCCAACGTGCAAGGACTCCAACGTGGCCCGGGCTGCGAGGGCCCTTTATAGCTGCTCGCAGCTCTAGTTATTAGGGCCCGAGCAGCGACCGCTGCGAGGTCCCTATTGTTTTTGTAAAAATTATTATTATTAGGGCCCGAGCAGCGACCGCTGCGAGGTCCCTATTGTTTTTGTAAAAATTATTATTATTATTATTATTAGGGCCCGAGCAGCGACCGCTGCGAGGTCCCTATTGTTTTTGTAAAAATTATTATTATTATTATTATTATTATTATTATTATTATTATTAGGGCCCGAGCAGCTACCGCTGCGAGGTCCCTATTGTTTTTCGATCGGATTATTATTATTATTATTATTCTTCTTCTTCTTCTTCTCCGTAAACGATCGCATTTTTGAGGACCTAAACATTCACGAAAACTCACCAAACTTTGCACACTCCTCAGGTCCGGCGAAAAATTTGATATTATGAAGTCGTTATAACAACGCGACTCTATAGCGCCCCCTAGCGTAGAAAAATAAAAACCAAGCCCGGCACATTTGAGCGAGAGCAACGAAAATTGGCAGGCACGTGTAGCACCCCGAGACGCACAAAAAAGTCTATCGGGACCATGTAGCTAAAATGTACAGGAAATGAGCTATGAATTTTTTTATGTCCAATTTTGGCCTATTTTGGCACATTCACTGTGGTCATACTTTTTCCCCCTATGCAAACATTTTTCATCCAATTGACTTTAAACTTGGCATTTATCATCTCAAGACTTAAGAGAAAAACTAGGCAAAAAATCTTGCGTTTTCGAAATACTATATGACGGGGGCGGGGCATCAAATATTGCCTTTAAAATTTCATTTGTCCAGAAAGAGCAAATGCTGAATAACTCCCATGTACAAGCTCCAAAAAATCTCAAACTTCTCAGGCAACGTAATAGTCACGGCCTGAAAACACCTATATGAAAAAATTCAGTTATACATATAGCGCCACCTAGTGGTTACAATAAATGTCATACTTTACGTTTTTAGCTACTGTGCTGAGCTCGTTGAAGGGATCCAGTTGAAAATTGGTCAGAAAAGCCTTAAGATGTTGATGATGCCCCACACCGAATATTGTAACTTTTCGCCAAAGGGCGTGGCCGCTACGGTGACGCAAAGTCTGAAGATTTTTCGTGACAATAAAAGCTGCATGAACTTGACCGAGATGATCCTATCTTCTCAAAATTTCACACATTTGATGAGAGTCCAGCCCTAAAGACATCTACGAACTTATATTTCATCTAACTGATAGCGCCACCTAGTGGCAATTTTTTTTCTTACGAATTTTCTTGTACATTTTTCTCCAAACACGTTAACTGGACCAACCTCATATTTGCTCAGATGGGGGTTTCGGCCTTCATGATGTCACAACACGAAGTTTGTGAGTTTTCGCGAATCGCTGTGGGCGTGGCTAAGCACTGTTCGCCAAGAAAACAACGCTAGTTTTGATGGTCTAAACATGCGCAGAAATTCATGAAACTTGGCACACACATCTGGCCTGGCAAAATGAGCAATATTTTATCATGTATTGTCCTATTTTTACAAAAATGACTCAATAGCGCCCCCTAGAAATTTTTAACGAAGCAGCCCCGATTGTACTTTTAAGCAAGATCTACGAAAATTTTTAGGTGTATGAGGGAGTCCAAGACCTACAAAAAAGTCTCTTGGACCCATGTGCTAAAATGAACAGGAAGTGAGCTATGAATTTTTGAATGTCCCATTTTTGACGATTTTTGCACATTTTCAGGGGGCATACTTTTGCCCACTTCTCCTACACATTTCATCCGACTGACTTTAGACTTGAACTGGACCATGTCAAGACCTGAGCCAACTACAGGCAGAAAAATCTTGACTTTTGGAAATACTATATGATGAGGGCGGGGCATCAAATTTTGTGTTTCGCACTGAAAAAGGATATGCTTGATAACTCCCCGGTACATGCTCCAAAAAATCCCAAACTTGACATGTATGTTTATAGTCAAAGCCTGAAGGTATCTCTATGACAAAATTCAGTTATATATGCAGCGCCACCTAGCCCTTCAGGCGTGAAAAAAAAATACCCCACATACGGTATTTTGTACAAAAAATGTCAACTCATTCTAAGTGTGATAACTCCCATGTTCAAGCTCCAAAAAATCTCAAACTTCTCAGGCAACGTAATAGTCACGGCCTGAAAGCATCTATATGATAAAATTCAGTTATACATATAGCGCCACCTAGTGGTAACAATAAATGTCATACTTTACGTTTTTAGCTACTGTGCCGAGCTCGTTGAAGGGATCCAGTTGAAAATTGGTCAGAAAAGCCTTAAGATGTTGATCATGCCCCACACCGAATATTGTAACTTTTCGCCAAAGGGCGTGGCCGCTACGGTGACGCAAAGTCCGAAAATTTTTCGTGACAATAAAAGCTGCATGAACTTGACCGAGATGATCTTATCTTCTCAAAATTTCACACATTTGATGAGAGTCCAGCCCTTAAGACATCTACGAACTTATATTTCATCTTACTGATAGCGCCACCTAGTGGCAATTTTTTTTCTTACGAATTTTCTTGTACATTTTTCTCCAAACACGTTAACTGGACCAACCTCATATTTGCTCAGATGAGGGTTTCGGCCTTCATGATGTCACAACACGAAGTTTGTGAGTTTTCGCGAATCGCTGTGGGCGTGGCTAAGCACTGTTCGCCAAGAAAACAACGCCAGTTTTGAGGGTCTAAACATGCGCAGAAACTCATGAAACTTGGCACACACATCTGGCCTGGTAAAATGAACAATATTTTATTGTTGATTGTACTATTTTTACAAAAATGACTCAATAGCGCCCCCTAGAAATTTTTAACGAAGCAGCCCCGATTCTACGTTTAAGCAAGATCTACGAAAATGTTTACGTGTATGAGGGAGCCAAAGACCTACAAAAAAGTCTCTTGGACCCATATGCTAAAATGAACAGGAAGTGAGGTACGAATTTTTGAATGTCCCATTTTTGACGATTTTTGCACATTTTCAGGGGGCATACTTTTGCCCACTTCTCCTACATGTTTTATCCGACTGACTTATGACTTGACCTGGACCATGCCAAGACCTGAGCCAACAACAGACGGAAAAATCTTGACTTTTGGAAATACTATATGATGAGCGCGGGGCATCAAAATTTGTGTTTCGCACTGAAAAAGGATATGCTTAATAACTCCCCGATACATGCTCCAAAAAATCCCAAACTTGACATGTATGTTTATCGTCAAGGCCTGAAGGTATCTCTATGACAACATTCAGTTATATATGCAGCGCCACCTCGCCCTTGAGGCAAAACAAAAAAATACCCCACATACGGTATTTTGTACAAAAAATGTAAACTCATTCTAAGTGTGATAACTAAGTCATTTATGAATATTCTTTTACTTTCCACCACTCAAAATGTTCACTGGCATTAGACTTATCCAAACATGTACTTTTTTATTTATTTTTGATAGCCTCTATGGACATTAAAAGCAATATCGTGAATGAAGGATATGCTTAATAACTCCACGGTACATGCTCCAAAAAAATCCCACACTTGACATGTATGTTTTGAGTCAAGGCTTGAAGGTATCCCTATGACAACATTCCATTATATATACAGCGCCACCTAGCCCTAGAGGCATAAAAAAAAATACACCAACTTAACGGTATTTTTACAAAAAAAAAAAAAAATCCACATGTCAAGGTTTATCATGCCATTTTCAAAGAAATTCTGCTTCCAATGTGCCGTACCTAAACTTGCCAGTACCCCAACGTGCCAGTACCCCAACGTGGCCCGGGCTGCGAGGGCCCTTTATAGCTGCTCGCAGCTCTAGTTATTATTATTCTTCTTTATTCTCCGCAAACAATCGCGATTTTGGGTACCTAAATATTCACGAAAACTCACCAAACTTTGCACACTCCTCAGGTCCGGCGAAAAATTTGATATTATGAAGTCGTTATAACAACGCGGCTCTATAGCGCCCCCTAGCGTAGAAAAATAAAAACCAAGCCCGACACGTTTGAGCTAGAGCAACGAAAATTGGCAGGCACGTGTAGCACCCCGAGACGCACAAAAAAAGTCTATTGGGACCATGTAGCTAAAATGTACAGGAAGTGAGCTATGAATTTTTTAATGTCCAATTTTGGCCTATTTTGGCACATTCACTGTGGTCATGCTTTTTCCCCCTTTGCAAACATTTTTCATCCAGTTGACTTCAAACTTGGCATTTATCATCTCAAGACCTAAGAGAACAGCTGGGCAAAACATCTTGCCTTTTCGAAATACTATACGACGGGGGCGGAGCATCAAATATTGTCTTTAAAATTTCATTTGTCCAGAAAGAGCAAATGCTTAATAACTCCCATGTTGAAGCTCCAAAAAATCTCAAACTTCTCAGGCAACGTAATAGTCACAGCCTGAAAACATCTATATGACAAAATTCAGTTATACATATAGCGCCACCTAGTGGTTACAATAAATGTCATACTTTACGTTTTTAGCTACTGTGCTGAGCTTGTTGAAGGGATCCATTTGAAAATTGGTCAGAAAAGCCTTAAGATGTTGATCATGCCCCACACCGAATATTGTAACTTTTCATCAAAGGGCGTGGCCGCTACGGTGACGCAAAATCTGAAGATTTTTCGTGAAAATAAAAGCTGCATTAACTTGACCGAGATGATCCTATCTTCTCAAAATTTCACACATTTGATGAGTCCAGCTCTAAAGACATCTACTAACTTACATTTCATCTAACTGATAGCGCCACCTAGTGTCAATTTTTTTTCTTACGAATTTTCTTCTACGTTTTTCTCCAAACACGTTAACTGGACCTACCTCATATTTGCTCAGAGGAGGGTTTCGGCCTTCATGATGTCACAACACGAAGTTTGTGAGTTTTCACGAATTGCTGTAGGCGTGGCTAAGCGCTGTTCGCCAAGAAAACAACGCCCGTTTTGAGGGTCTAAACATGCACAGAAACTCCTGAAACTTGGCACACACATCTGGCCTGGTAAAATGAGCAATATTTTATTGTTGATTGTGCTATTTTTACAAAAATGACTCAATAGCGCCCCCTCGAAATTTTTAACGAAGCAGCCCCGGTTGTACGTTTAAGCAAAAACGCCGAATATTTTTAGGTGTATGAGGGAGCCCAAGACCTACAAAAACGTCTCTTGTACCCATATGCTAAAATGAACAGGAAGTGAGCTACGAATTTTTGAATGTCCCATTTTTGACGATTTTTGCACATTCACAGGGGGCAGACTTTTGCCCATTTCTCCTACACGTTTCATCCGACTGAGTTAAGACTTGGCCTGGACCATGTCAAGACCTGAGCCAACGACAGGGGGAAAAATTTTGACTTTTCGAAATACTATATGATGAGGGCGGGGCATCAAAATTTGTGTTTCACAATGAAAAAGGATATGCTTGATAACTCCCCGGTACATGCTCCAAAAAATCCCAAACTTAACATGTATGTTTATCGTCAAGGCCTGAAGTTATCTCTATGACAACATTCAGTTATATATGCAGCGCCACCTAGCCCTTGAGGCATGAAAAAAAAATACCCCACATACGGTATTTTGTACAAAAAATGTACACTCATTCTAAGTGTGATAACTAAGTCATTTATGAATATTTTTTTAGTTTCCACCACTCAAAATGTTCACTGGCATCAGACTTATCCAAACATATATATATTTTTATTTATTTTTGATAGCCTCTATGGACATTAAAAGCAATATCGTGAATGAAGGATATGCTTAATAACTCCACGGTACATGCTCCAAAAAAAAATCCCACACTTGACATGTATGCTTATAATCAAGGCCTGAAGGTATCTCTATGACAACATTCAGTTATAAATACAGCGCCACCTAGCCCTTGAGGCTTATATAAAAAAAATAAAAAATACCCCACATACGGTATTTTGTACAAAAAATGTACACTCATTCTAAGTGTGATAACTAAGTCATTTATGAATATTCTTTTAGTTTCCACCACTCAAATTGTTCACTGGCTTCACACCGATCCAAACGTATGTACGTTTCCATTTTGTTTTATTCATTTTTGATTGCCCCTTTAGACAATAAAAGTAACATTGTGCAATGAGTACAACGAGCGATGATGTGTATATACACTTTTACAAAAAAATACCAATCAGGGCAACTCATTGCCTAAAAATAAAAAAGGACGCTGATTTTTGCAGGTCTTAACAATCACCAAAACCCGTTGAGCTTTACACACACACTGGCAAAAAAATATTCTACATGTAAACGTTTATTATGCCATTTTCAAAGAAATTTTGCTTCCAATATGCCAGTACCCCAATGTGCCAGTACCCCAACGTGCAAGTACCCCAACGTGCAAGGACCCCAACGTGGCCCGGGCTGCGAGGGCCCTTTATAGCTGCTCGCAGCTCTAGTTATTATTATTCTTCTTCTTCTTTATTCTCCGCAAACAATCGCGATTTTGGGTACCTAAATATTCACGAAAACTCACCGAACTTTGCACACTCTTCAGGTCCGGCGAAAAATTTGATATTATGAAGTCGTTATAACAATGCGACTCGATAGCGCCCCCTAGCGTAGAAAAATAAAAATCAAGCCCGGCACGTTTGAGCTAGAGCAACAAAAATTGGCAGGCACGTGTAGTACCCCGAGACGCACAAAAAAGTCTCTTGGGACCATGTAGCTAAAATGTACAGGAAGTGAGCTATGAATTTTTTTATGTCCAATTTTGGCCTATTTTGGCACATTCACTGTGGTCATGCTTTTTCCCCCTTTGCAAACAGTTTTCATCCAATTGACTTCAAACTTGGCATTTATCATCTCAAGACCTGAGAGAACAACTGGGCAAAACATCTTGCCTTTTTGAAATACTATATGACGGGGGCGGGGCATCAAATATTGCCTTTACAATTTCATTTGTCGAGAAAGAGCAAATGCTTAATAACTCCCATGTTCAAGCTCCAAAAAATCTCAAACTTCTCAGGCAACGTAATAGTCACGGCCTGAAAACATCTATATGATAAAATTCAGTTATACATATAGCGCCACCTAGTGGTTACAATAAATGTCATACTTTACGTTTTTAGCTACTGTGCTGAGCTTGTTGAAGGGATCCATTTGAAAATTGGTCAGAAAAGCCTTAAGATGTTGATCATGCCCCACACCGAATATTGTAACTTTTCGCCAAAGGGCGTGGCCGCTACGGTGACGCAAAGTCTGAAGATTTTTCGTGAAAATAAAAGCTGCATTAACTTGACCGAGATGATCCTATCTTCTCAAAATTTCACACATTTGATGAGAGTCCAGCCCTAAAGACATCTACTGACTTATATTTCATCTAACTGATAGCGCCACCTAGTGGCAATTTTTTTTCTTACGAATTTTCTTCTACGTTTTTCTCCAAACACGTTAACTGGACCTACCTCATATTTGCTCAGATGAGGGTTTCGGCCTTCATGATGTCACAACACGAAGTTTGTGAGTTTTCGCGAATTGCTGTGGGTGTGGCTAAGCGCTGTTCGCCAAGAAAACAACGCCAGTTTTGAGGGTCTAAACATGCACAGAAACTCATGAAACTTGGCACACACATCTGGCCTGGTAAAATGAGCCATATTTTATTGTTGATTGTGCTATTTTTTACAAAAATGACTCAATAGCGCCCCCTAGAAGTTTTTAACAAAGCAGCCCCGGTTGTACGTTTAAGCAAGAACGACGAATATTTTTAGGTGTATGAGGGAGCCCAAGTCCTACAAAAAAGTCTCTTGGACCCATATGCTAAAATGAACAGGAAGTGAGTTATGAATTTTTGAATGTCCCATTTTTTACGATTTTTGCACATTCACAGGGGGCAGACTTTTGCCCACTTCTCCTACACATTTCATCCGACTGAGTTAAGACTTGGCCTGGACCATGTCAAGACCTGAGCCAACGACAGGGGGAAAAATTTTGACTTTTCGAAATACTATATGATGAGGGCGGGGCATCAAATTTTGTGTTTCGCAATGAAAAAGGATATGCTTGATAACTCCCCGGTACATGCTCCAAAAAATCCCAAACTTGACATGTATGTTTATCGTCAAGGCCTGAAGTTATCTCTGTGACAACATTCAGTTATATATGCAGCGCCACCTAGCCCTTGAGGAATAAAAAAAAAATACCCCACATACGGTATTTTGTACAAAAAATGTACACTCATTCTAAGTGTGATAACGAAGTCATTTCTGAATATTCTTTTAGTTTCCACCACTCAAAATGTTCACTGGCATCAGACTTATCCAAACATATATATATTTTTATTTATTTTTGATAGCCTCTATGGACATTAAAAGCAATATCGTGAATGAAGGATATGCTTAATAACTCCACGGTACATGCTCCAAAAAAAATCCCACACTTGACATGTATGCTTATAATCAAGGCCTGAAGGTATCTCTATGACAACATTCAGTTATAAATACAGCGCCACCTAGCCCTTGAGGCTTATATAAAAAAAAATAAAAATACCCCACATACGGTATTTTGTACAAAAAATGTACACTCATTCTAAGTGTGATAACTAAGTCATTTATGAATATTCTTTTAGTTTCCACCACTCAAATTGTTCACTGGCTTGACACCGATCCAAACGTATGTACGTTTCCATTTTGTTTTATTCATTTTTGATTGCCCCTTTGGACAATAAAAGTAACATTGTGCAACGAGCGATGATGTGTATATACACTTTTACAAAAAAATACCAATCAGGGCAACTCATTGCCTAAAAATAAAAAAGGACGCTGATTTTTGCAGGTCTTAACAATCACCAAAACCCGTTGAGCTTGACACACACACTGGCAAAAAAATATTCTACATGTAAACGTTTATTATGCCATTTTCAAAGAAATTTTGCTTCCAATATGCCAGTACCCCAATGTGCCAGTACCCCAACATGCAAGTACCACAACGTGCAAGGACCCCAACGTGGCCCGGGCTGCGAGGGCCCTTTATAGCTGCTCGCAGCTCTAGTTATTATTCTTCTTCTTCTTCTTCTTCTTCTTCTTTATTCTCCGCAAACAATCGCGATTTTGGGTACCTAAATATTCACGAAAACTCACCAAACTTTGCACACTCCTCAGGTCCGGCGAAAAATTTGATATTATGAAGTCGTTATAACAACGCGACTCTATAGCGCCCCCTAGCGTAGAAAAATAAAAACCAAGCCCGACACGTTTGAGCTAGAGCAACGAAAATTGGCAGGCACGTGTAGCACCCCGAGACGCACAAAAAAGTCTATTGGGACCATGTAGCTAAAATGTACAGGAAGTGAGCTATGAATTTTTTAATGTCCAATTTTGGCCTATTTTGGCACATTCACTGTGGTCATGCTTTTTCCCCCTTTGCAAACATTTTTCATCCAATTGACTTCAAACTTGGCATTTATCATCTCAAGACCTAAGAGAACAGCTGGGCAAAACATCTTGCCTTTTCGAAATACTATACGACGGGGGCGGAGCATCAAATATTGCCTTTAAAATTTCATTTGTCCAGAAAGAGCAAATGCTTAATAACTCCCATGTTCAAGCTCCAAAAAATCTCAAACTTCTCAGGCAACGTAATAGTCACAGCCTGAAAACATCTATATGACAAAATTCAGTTATACATATAGCGCCACCTAGTGGTTACAATAAATGTCATACTTTACATTTTTAGCTACTGTGCTGAGCTTGTTGAAGGGATCCATTTGAAAATTGGTCAGAAAAGCCTTAAGATGTTGATCATGCCCCACACCGAATATTGTAACTTTTCGTCAAAGGGCGTGGCCGCTACGGTGACGCAAAATCTGAAGATTTTTCGTGAAAATAAAAGCTGCATTAACTTGCCCGAGATGATCCTATCTTCTCAAAATTTCACACATTTGATGAGAGTCCAGCTCTAAAGACATCTACTAACTTACATTTCATCTAACTGATAGCTCCACCTAGTGGCAATTTTTTTTCTTACGAATTTTCTTCTACGTTTTTCTCCAAACACGTTAACTGGACCTACCTCATATTTGCTCAGAGGAGGGTTTCGGCCTTCATGATGTCACAACACGAAGTTTGTGAGTTTTCGCGAATTGCTGTAGGCGTGGCTAAGCGCTGTTCGCCAAGAAAACAACGCCAGTTTTGAGGGTCTAAACATGCACAGAAACTCCTGAAACTTGGCACACACATCTGGCCTGGTAAAATGAGCAATATTTTATTGTTGATTGTGCTATTTTTACAAAAATGACTCAATAGCGCCCCCTTGAAATTTTTAACGAAGCAGCCCCGGTTGTACGTTTAAGCAAGAACGCCGAATATTTTTAAGTGTATGAGGGAGCCCAAGACCTACAAAAAAGTCTCTTGTACCCATATGCTAAAATGAACAGGAAGTGATCTACGAATTTTTGAATGTCCCATTTTTGACGATTTTTGCACATTCACAGGGGGCAGACTTTTGCCCACTTCTCCTACACGTTTCATCCGACTGAGTTAAGACTTGGCCTGGACCATGTCAAGACCTGAGCCAACGACAGGGGGAAAAATTTTGACTTTTCGAAATACTATATGATGAGGGCGGGGCATCAAAATTTGTGTTTCACAATGAAAAAGGATATGCTTGATAACTCCCCGGTACATGCTCCAAAAAATCCCAAACTTGACATGTATGTTTATCGTCAAGGCCTGAAGTTATCTCTATGACAACATTCAGTTATATATGCAGCGCCACCTAGCCCTTGAGGCATGAAAAAAAAATACCCCACATACGGTATTTTGTACAAAAAATGTACACTCATTCTAAGTGTGATAACTAAGTCATTTATGAATATTTTTTTAGTTTCCACCACTCAAAATGTTCACTGGCATCAGACTTATCCAAACATATATATATTTTTATTTATTTTTGATAGCCTCTATGGACATTAAAAGCAATATCGTGAATGAAGGATATGCTTAATAACTCCACGGTACATGCTCCAAAAAAAAATCCCACACTTGACATGTATGCTTATAATCAAGGCCTGAAGGTATCTCTATGACAACATTCAGTTATAAATACAGCGCCACCTAGCCCTTGAGGCTTATATAAAAAAAAAAACAATACCCCACATACGGTATTTTGTACAAAAAATGTACACTCATTCTAAGTGTGATAACTAAGTCATTTATGAATATTCTTTTAGTTTCCACCACTCAAATTGTTCACTGGCTTCACACCGATCCAAACGTATGTACGTTTCCATTTTGTTTTATTCATTTTTGATTGCCCCTTTGGACAATAAAAGTAACATTGTGCAATGAGTACAACGAGCGATGATGTGTATATACACTTTTACAAAAAAATACCAATCAGGGCAACTCATTGCCTAAAAATAAAAAAGGACGCTGATTTTTGCAGGTCTTAACAATCACCAAAACCCGTTGAGCTTGACACACACACTGGCAAAAAAATATTCTACATGTAAACGTTTATTATGCCATTTTCAAAGAAATTTTGCTTCCAATATGCCAGTACCCCAACGTGCCAGTACCCCAACGTGCAAGTACCCCAACGTGCAAGGACCCCAACGTGGCCCGGGCTGCGAGGGCCCTTTATAGCTGCTCGCAGCTCTAGTTATTATTATTCTTCTTCTTCTTTATTCTCCGCAAACGATCGCGATTTTGGGTACCTAAACATTCACGAAAACTCACCGAACTTTGCACACCCCTCAGGCCCGGCGAAAAATTTGATATTATTAAGTCGTCATAACAATGCGACTCGATAGCGCCCCCTAGCGTAGAAAAATAAAAACCAAGCCCGGCACGTTTGAGCTAGAGCAACAAAAATTGGCAGGCACGTGTAGCACCCCGAGACGCACAAAAAAGTCTATTGGGACCATGTAGCTAAAATGTACAGGAAGTGAGCTATGAATTTTTTTATGTCCAATTTTGGCCTATTTTGGCACATTCACTGTGGTCATGCTTTTTCCCCCTTTGCAAACATTTTTCATCCAATTGACTTCAAACTTGGCATTTATCATCTCAAGACCTGAGAGAACAACTGGGCAAAACATCTTGCCTTTTTGAAATACTATATGACGGGGGCGGGGCATCAAATATTGCCTTTAAAATTTCATTTGTCCAGAAAGAGCAAATGCTTAATAACTCCCATGTTCAAGCTCCAAAAAATCTCAAACTTCTCAGGCAACGTAATAGTCACGGCCTGAAAACATCTATATGATAAAATTCAGTTATACATATAGCGCCACCTAGTGGTTACAATAAATGTCATACTTTACGTTTTCAGCTACTGCGCTGAGCTTGTTGAAGGGATCCATTTGAAAATTGGTCAGAAAAGCCTTAAGATGTTGATCATGCCCCACACCGAATATTGTAACTTTTCGCCAAAGGGCGTGGCCGCTACGGTGACGCAAAGTCTGAAGATTTTTCGTGAAAATAAAAGCTGCATTAACTTGACCGAGATGATCCTATCTTCTCAAAATTTCACACATTTGATGAGAGTCCAGCCCTAAAGACATCTACTGACTTATATTTCATCTAACTGATAGCGCCACCTAGTGGCAATTTTTTTTCTTACGAATTTTCTTCTACGTTTTTCTCCAAACACGTTAACTGGACCTACCTCATATTTGCTCAGATGAGGGTTTCGGCCTTCATGATGTCACAACACGAAGTTTGTGAGTTTTCGCGAATTGCTGTGGGTGTGGCTAAGCGCTGTTCACCAAGAAAATAACGCCAGTTTTGAGGGTCTAAACATGCACAGAAACTCATGAAACTTGGCACACACATCTGGCCTGGTAAAATTAGCAATATTTTATTGTTGATTGTGCTATTTTTACAAAAATGACTCAATAGCGCCCCCGAGAAGTTTTTAACGAAGCAGCCCCGGTTGTACGTTTAAGCAAGAACGACGAATATTTTTAGGTGTATGAGGGAGCCCAAGACCTACAAAAAAGTCTCTTGGACCCATATGCTAAAATGAACAGGAAGTGAGCTACGAATTTTTGAATGTCCCATTTTTGACAATTTTTGCACATTCACAGGGGGCAGACTTTTGCCCACTTCTCCTACACGTTTCATCTGACTGAGTTAAGACTTGACCTGGACCATGTCAAGTCCTGAGCCAACGACAGGGGGAAAAATCTTGACCTTTCGAAATACTATATGATGAAGGCGGGGCATCAAAATTTGTGTTTCGCACTGAAAAAGGATATGCTTAATAACTCCCCGGTACATGCTCCAAAAAATCCCAAACTTGACATGTATGTTTATCGTCAAGGCCTGAAGGTATCTCTATGACAACATTCAGTTATATATGCAGCGCCACCTAGCCCTTGAGGCATAAAAAAAAAATACCCCACATACGGTATTTTGTACAAAAAATGTAAACTCATTCTGAGTGTGATAACTAAGTCATTTATGAATATTCTTTTAGTTTCCACCACTCAAAATGTTCACTGGCATCAGACTTATCCAAACATATATATTTTTTTATTTATTTTTGATAGCCTCTGTGGACATTAAAAGCAATATCGTGAATGAAGGATATGCTTAATAACTCCACGGTACATGCTCCAAAAAAAATCCCACACTTGACATGTATGCTTATAATCAAGGCCTGAAGGTATCTCGATGACAACATTCAGTTATAAATACAGCGCCACCTAGCCCTTGAGGCTTATATAAAAAAAAAAAACCCCACATACGGTATTTTGTACAAAAAAATTTAAACTCATTCTAAGTGTGATGACTAAGTCATTTCTGAATATTCTTTTAGTTTCCACCACTCAAATTGTTCACTGGCTTCACACCGATCCAAACGTATGTACGTTTCCATTTTGTTTTATTCATTTTTGATTGCCCCTTTGGACAATAAAAGTAACATTGTGCAATGAGTACAACGAGCGATGATGTATATATACACTTTTACAAAAAATATCAATCAGGGCAACTCATTGCCTAAAAATAAAAAAGGACGCTGATTTTTGCAGGTCTTAACAATCACCAAAACCCGTTGAGCTTGACACACACTGGCAAAAAAAATATTCTACATGTAAACGTTTATTATGCCATTTTCAAAGAAATTTTGCTTCCAATATGCCAGTACCCCAACGTGCCAGTACCCCAACGTGCCAGTACCCTAACGTGCAAGTACCCCAACGTGCAAGGACTCCAACGTGGCCCGGGCTGCGAGGGCCCTTTATAGCTGCTCGCAGCTCTAGTTAGGGCCCGAGCAGCTACCGCTGCGAGGTCCCTATTGTTTTTCGATCGGATTATTAGGGCCCGAGCAGCGACCGCTGCGAGGTCCCTATTGTTTTTGTAAAAATTATTATTATTATTATTATTATTATTATTATTATTATTATTATTATTCTTCTTCTTCTTCTTTATTCTCCGCAAACGATCGCGATTTTGGGTACCTAAACATTCACGAAAACTCACCGAACTTTGCACACTCCTCAGGCCCGGCGAAAAATTTGATATTATTAAGTCGTCATAACAATGCGACTCGATAGCGCCCCCTAGCGTAGAAAAATAAAAACCAAGCCCGGCACGTTTGAGCTAGAGCAACAAAAATTGGCAGGCACGTGTAGCACCCCGAGACGCACAAAAAAGTCTATTGGGACCATGTAGCTAAAATGTACAGGAAGTGAGCTATGAATTTTTTAATGTCCAATTTTGGCCTATTTTGGCACATTCACTGTGGTCATGCTTTTTCCCCCTTTGCAAACATTTTTCATCCAATTGACTTCAAACTTGGCATTTATCATCTCAAGACCTGAGAGAAAAACTGGGCAAAACATCTTGCCTTTATGAAATACTATATGACGGGGGCGGGGCATCAAATATTGCCTTTAAAATTTCATTTGTCCAGAAAGAGCAAATGCTTAATAACTCCCATGTTCAAGCTCCAAAAAATCTCAAACTTCTCAGGCAACGTAATAGTCACGGCCTGAAAACATCTATATGATAAAATTCAGTTATACATATAGCGCCACCTAGTGGTTACAATAAATGTCATACTTTACGTTTTTAGCTACTGTTCTGAGCTTGTTGAAGGGATCCATTTGAAAATTGGTCAGAAAAGCCTTAAGATGTTGATCATGCCCCACACCGAATATTGTAACTTTTCGCCAAAGGGCGTGGCCGCTACGGTGACGCAAAGTCTGAAGATTTTTCGTGAAAATAAAAGCTGCATAAACTTGACTGAGATGATCCTATCTTCTCAAAATTTCACACATTTGATGAGAGTCCAGCCCTAAAGACATCTACTGACTTATATTTCATCTAACTGATAGCGCCACCTAGTGGCAATTTTTTTTCTTACGAATTTTCTTCTACGTTTTTCTCCAAACACGTTAACTGGACCTACCTCATAATTGCTCAGATGAGGGTTTCGGCCTTCATGATGTCACAACACGAAGTTTGTGAGTTTTCGCGAATTGCTGTAGGCGTGGCTAAGCGCTGTTCGCCAAGAAAACAACGCCAGTTTTGAGGGTCTAAACATGCACAGAAACTCCTGAAACTTGGCACACACATCTGGCCTGGTAAAATGAGCAATATTTTATTGTTGATTGTGCTATTTTTACAAAAATGACTCAATAGCGCCCCCTCGAAATTTTTAACGAAGCAGCCCCGGTTGTACGTTTAAGCAAGAACGCCGAATATTTTTAGGTGTATGAGGGAGCCCAAGACCTACAAAAAAGTCTCTTGTACCCATATGCTAAAATGAACAGGAAGTGAGCTACGAATTTTTGAATGTCCCATTTTTGACGATTTTTGCACATTCACAGGGGGCAGACTTTTGCCCACTTCTCCTACACGTTTCATCCGACTGAGTTAAGACTTGGCCTGGACCATGTCAAGACCTGAGCCAACGACAGGGGGAAAAATTTTGACTTTTCGAAATACTATATGATGAGGGCGGGGCATCGAAATTTGTGTTTCGCAATGTAAAAGGATATGCTTGATAACTCCCCGGGACATGCTCCAAAAAATCCCAAACTTGACATGTATGTTTATCGTCAAGGCCTGAAGTTATCTCTATGACAACATTCAGTTATATATGCAGCGCCACCTAGCCCTTGAGGCATGAAAAAAAAATACCCCACATACGGTATTTTGTACAAAAAATGTAAACTCATTCTAAGTGTGATAACTAAGTCATTTATGAATATTCTTTTAGTTTCCACCACTCAAAATGTTCACTGGCATCAGACTTATCCAAACATATATATATTTTTATTTATTTTTGATAGCCTCTATGGACATTAAAAGCAATATCGTGAATGAAGGATATGCTTAATAACTCCACGGTACATGCTCCAAAAAAAATCCCACACTTGACATGTATGCTTATAATCAAGGCCTGAAGGTATCTCTATGACAACATTCAGTTATAAATACAGCGCCACCTAGCCCTTGAGGCTTATAAAAAAATAAATAAATAATACCCCACATATGGTATTTTGTACAAAAAATGTACACTCATTCTAAGTGTGATAACTAAGTCATTTATGAATATTCTTTTAGTTTCCACCACTCAAATTGTTCACTGGCTTCACACCGATCCAAACGTATGTACGTTTCCATTTTGTTTTATTCATTTTTGATTGCCCCTTTGGACAATAAAAGTAACATTGTGCAATGAGTACAACGAGCGATGATGTGTATATACACTTTTACAAAAAATACCAATCAGGGCAACTCATTGCCTAAAAATAAAAAAGGACGCTGATTTTTGCAGGTCTTAACAATCACCAAAACCTGTTGAGCTTGACACACACTGGCAAAAAAAATATTCTACATGTAAACGTTTATTATGCCATTTTCAAAGAAATTTTGCTTCCAAAACTCACCGAACTTTGCACACTCCTCAGGTCCGGCGAAAAATGTGATATTATGAAGTCGTTATAACAACGCGACTCTATAGCGCCCCCTAGCATAGAAAAATAAAAACCAAGCCCGGCACGTTTGAGCTAGAGCAACGAAAATTGGCAGGCACGTGTAGCACCCCGAGACGCACAAAAAAGTCTATTGGGACCATGTAGCTAAAATGTACAGGAAGTGAGCTATGAATTTTTTAATGTCCAATTTTGGCCTATTTTGGCACATTCACTGTGGTCATGCTTTTTCCCCCTTTGCAAACAGTTTTCATCCAATTGACTTCAAACTTGGCATTTATCATCTCAAGACCTGAGAGAACAACTGGGCAAAACATCTTGCCTTTTTGAAATACTATATGACGGGGGCGGGGCATCAAATATTGCCTTTAAAATTTCATTTGTCCAGAAAGAGGAAATGCTTAATAACTCCCATGTTCAAGCTCCAAAAAATCTCAAACTTCTCAGGCAACGTAATAGTCACGGCCTGAAAACATCTATATGATAAAATTCAGTTATACATATAGCGCCACCTAGTGGTTACAATAAATGTCATACTTTACGTTTTTAGCTACTGTGCTGAGCTTGTTGAAGGGATCCATTTGAAAATTGGTCAGAAAAGCCTTAAGATGTTGATCATGCCCCACACCGAATATTGTAACTTTTCGCCAAAGGGCGTGGCCGCTACGGTGACGCAAAGTCTGAAGATTTTTCGTGAAAATAAAAGCTGCATTAACTTGACCGAGATGATCCTATCTTCTCAAAATTTCACACATTTGATGAGAGTCCAGCCCTAGACATCTACTGACTTATATTTCATCTAACTGATAGCGCCACCTAGTGGCAATTTTTTTTCTTACGAATTTTCTTCTACATTTTTCTCCAAACACGTTAACTGGACCTACCTCATATTTGCTCAGATGAGGGTTTCGGCCTTCATGATGTCACAACACGAAGTTTGTGAGTTTTCGTGAATTGCTGTGGGTGTGGCTAAGCGCTGTTCGCCAAGAAAACAACGCCAGTTTTGAGGGTCTAAACATGCACAGAAACTCCTGAAACTTGGCACACACATCTGGCCTGGTAAAATGAGCAATATTTTATTGTTGATTGTGCTATTTTTAAAAAAATGACTCAATAGCGCCCCCTCGAAATTTTTAACGAAGCAGCCCCGGTTGTACGTTTAAGCAAGAACGACGAATATTTTTAGGTGTATGAGGGAGCTCAAAACCTACAAAAAAGTCTCTTGTACCCATATGCTAAAATGAACAGGAAGTGAGCTACGAATTTTTGAATGTCCCATTTTTGACGATTTTTGCACATTCACAGGGGGCAGACTTTTGCACACTTCTCCTACACGTTTCATCCGACTGAGTTAAGACTTGGCCTGGACCATGTCAAGACCTGAGCCAACGACAGGGGGAAAAATTTTGACTTTTCGAAATACTATATGATGAGGGCGGGGCATCAAAATGTGTGTTTCGCAATGAAAAAGGATATGCTTGATAACTCCCCGGTACATGCTCCAAAAAATCCCAAACTTGACATGTATGTTTATCGTCAAGGCCTGAAGTTATCTCTATGACAACATTCAGTTATATATGCAGCGCCACCTAGCCCTTGAGGCATGAAAAAAAAATACCCCACATACGGTATTTTGTACAAAAAATGTAAACTCATTCTAAGTGTGATAACGAAGTCATTTATGAATATTCTTTTAGTTTCCACCACTCAAAATGTTCACTGGCATCAGACTTATCCAAACATATATATATTTTTATTTATTTTTGATAGCCTCTATGGACATTAAAAGCAATATTGTGAATGAAGGATATGCTTAATAACTCCACGGTACATGCTCCAAAAAAAAATCCCACACTTGACATGTATGCTTATAATCAAGGCCTGAAGGTATCTCTATGACAACATTCAGTTATAAATACAGCGCCACCTAGCCCTTGAGGCTTATATATAAAAAAAAAAAAAAAAAACACATACGGTATTTTGTACAAAAAATGTACACTCATTCTAAGTGTGATAACTAAGTCATTTATGAATATTCTTTTAGTTTCCACCACTCAAATTGTTCACTGGCTTCACACCGATCCAAACGTATGTACGTTTCCATTTTGTTTTATTCATTTTTGATTGCCCCTTTGGACAATAAAAGTAACATTGTGCAATGAGTACAACGAGCGATGATGTGTATATACACTTTTACAAAAAAATACCAATCAGGGCAACTCATTGCCTAAAAATAAAAAAGGACGCTGATTTTTGCAGGTCTTAACAATCACCAAAACCCGTTGAGCTTGACACACACACTGGCAAAAAAATATTCTACATGTAAACGTTTATTATGCCATTTTCAAAGAAATTTTGCTTCCAATATGCCAGTACCCCAACGTGCCAGTACCCCAACGTGCAAGTACCCCAACGTGCAAGGACCCCAACGTGGCCCGGGCTGCGAGGGCCCTTTATAGCTGCTCGCAGCTCTAGTTATTATTATTATTATTATTATTATTATTATTCTTCTTCTCCGTAAACGATCACGATTTTGGGTACCTAAACATTTACGAAAACTCACCAAACTTTGCACACTCCTCAGGCCCGGCGAAAAATTTGATATTATGAAGTCGTCATAACAACGCGACTCTATAGCGCCCCCTAGCATAGAAAAATAAAAACCAAGCCCGGCATGTTTGAGCTAGAGCAACGAAAATTGGCAGGCACGTGTAGCACCCCGAGACGCACAAAAAAGTCTATTGGGACCATGTAGCTAAAATGTACAGGAAGTGAGCTATGAATTTTTTAATGTCCAATTTTGGCCTATTTTGGCACATTCACTGTGGTCATGCTTTTTCCCCCTTTGCAAACATTTTTCATCCAATTGACTTCAAACTTGGCATTTATCATCTCAAGACCTGAGAGAACAACTGGGGAAAAAATCTTGCCTTTTCGAAATACTATATGACGGGGGCGGGGCATCAAATATTGCCTTTAAAATTTCATTTGTCCAGAAAGAGCAAATGCTTAATAACTCCCATGTTCAAGCTCCAAAAAATCTCAAACTTATCAGGCAACTTAATAGTCACGGCCTGAAAACATCTATATGATAAAATTCAGTTATCCATGTAGCGCCACCTAGTGGTAACAATAATTGTCATACTTTACGTTTTTAGCTACTGTGCTGAGCTCGTTGAAGGGATCCAGTTGAAAATTGGTCAGAAAAGCCTTAAGATGTTGATCATGCCCCACACCGAATATTGTAACTTTTCGCCAAAGGGCGTGGCCGCTACGGTGCCGCAAAGTCTGAAGATTTCTCGTGACAACAAAAGCTGCATTAACTTGACCGAGATGATGCTATCTTCTCAAAATTGTACACAATTGATGAGAGTCCAGCCCTAAAGACATCTACAAACTTATATTTCATCTTACTGATAGCGCCACCTACTGGCAATTTTTTTTCTTACGATTTTTCTTCAATGTTTTTCTCCAACCATGTTAACTGGACCTACCTCATATTTGCTCAGATGAGGGTGTCGGCCTTCATGCTGTCACAACACGAAGTTTGTGAGTTTTCGAGAGTCGCTGTGGGCGTGGCTAAGCGCTGTTCGCCAAGAAAACAACGCCAATTTTGAGGGCCTAAACTGGCACAGAAACACACGAAACTTGGCACACACAGCTGGCCTGGCAAAATGAGCAATTTTTTATCGGCGATTGTGCTATTTTTACAAAAATGACTCAATAGCGCCCCCTAGAAATCTTTAACGAAACAGCCCCAGTTGTACGTTTAAGCAAGAACGACGAATATTTTTAGGTGTATGAGGGAGCCCAAGACCTACAAAAAAGTCTCTTGTACCCATATGCTAAAATGAACAGGAAGTGAGCTACGAATTTTTGAATGTCCAATTTTTGACGATTTTTGCACATTCACAGGGGGCAGACTTTTGCCCACTTCTCCTACACGTTTCATCCGACTGAGTTAAGACTTGGCCTGGACCGTGTCAAGACCTGAGCCAACGACAGGGGGAAAATTTTTGACTTTTCAAAATACTATATGATGAGGGCGGGGCATCAAAATTTGTGTTTCGCAATGAAAAAGGATATGCTTGATAACTCCCCGGTACATGCTCCAAAAAATCCCAAACTTGACATGTATGTTTATCGTCAAGGCCTGAAGTTATCTCTATGACAACATTCAGTTATATATGCAGCGCCACCTAGCCCTTGAGGCATAAAAAAAAAATACCCCACATACGGTATTTTGTACAAAAAATGTAAACTCATTCTAAGTGTGATAACTAAGTCATTTATGAATATTCTTTTAGTTTCCACCACTCAAAATGTTCACTGGCATCAGACTTATCCAAACATATATATATTTTTATTTATTTTTGATAGCCTTTATGGACATTAAAAGCAATATCGTGAATGAAGGATATGCTTAATAACTCCACGGTACATGCTCCAAAAAAAATCCCACACTTGACATGTATGCTTATAATCAAGGCCTGAAGGTATCTCTATGACAACATTCAGTTATAAATACAGCGCCACCTAGCCCTTGAGGCATTTTTATATATATATATATATATATATATATATATATATATATATATATATATATATATATATATATATATATATATATATATATATATAAAAACCCACATACGGTGTTTTGTACAAAAAATGTACACTCATTCTAAGTGTGATAACTAAGTCATTTATGAATATTCTTTTAGTTTCCACCACTCAAATTGTTCACTGGCTTCACACCGATCCAAACGTATGTACGTTTCCATTTTGTTTTATTCATTTTTGATTGCCCCTTTGGACAATAAAAGTAACATTGTGCAATGAGTACAACGAGCGATGATGTGTATATACACTTTTACAAAAAATACCAATCAGGGCAACTCATTGCCTAAAAATAAAAAAGGACGCTGATTTTTGCAGGTCTTAACAACCACCAAAACCCGTTGAGCTTGACACACACTGGCAAAAAAAAATATTCTACATGTAAACGTTTATTATGCCATTTTCAAAGAAATTTTGCTTCCAATATGCCAGTAGCCCAACGTGCAAGGACCCCAACGTGGCCCGGGCTGCGAGGGCCCTTTATAGCTGCTCGCAGCTCTAGTTATTATTATTCTTCTTCTTCTTCTTCTTCTTCTTCTTCTTCTTCTTCTTCTTTATTCTCCGCAAACGATCGCGATTTTGGGTACCTAAACATTCACGAAAACTCACCGAACTTTGCACACTCCTCAGGCCCGGCGAAAAATTTGATATTATTAAGTCGTCATAACAATGCGACTCGATAGCGCCCCCTAGCGTAGAAAAATAAAAACCAAGCCCGGCACGTTTGAGCTAGAGCAACAAAAATTGGCAGGCACGTGTAGCACCCCGAGACGCACAAAAAAGTCTATTGGGACCATGTAGCTAAAATGTACAGGAAGTGAGCTATGAATTTTTTAATGTCCAATTTTGGCCTATTTTGGCACATTCACTGTGGTCATGCTTTTTCCCCCTTTGCAAACATTTTTCATCCAATTGACTTCAAACTTGGCATTTATCATCTCAAGACCTGAGAGAACAACTGGGCAAAACATCTTGCCTTTTTGAAATACTATATGACGGGGGCGGGGCATCAAATATTGCCTTTAAAATTTCATTTGTCCAGAAAGAGCAAATGCTTAATAACTCCCATGTTCAAGCTCCAAAAAATCTCAAACTTCTCAGGCAACGTAATAGTCACGGCCTGAAAACATCTATATGATAAAATTCAGTTATACATATAGCGCCACCTAGTGGTTACAATAAATGTCATACTTTACGTTTTTAGCTACTGTGCTGAGCTTGTTGAAGGGATCCATTTGAAAATTGGTCAGAAAAGCCTTAAGATGTTGATCATGCCCCACACCGAATATTGTAACTTTTCTCCAAAGGGCGTGGCCGCTACGGTGACGCAAAGTCTGAAGATTTTTCGTGAAAATAAAAGCTGCATTAACTTGACCGAGATGATCCTATCTTCTCAAAATTTCACACATTTGATGAGAGTCCAGCCCTAAAGACATCTACTGACTTATATTTCATCTAACTGATAGCGCCACCTAGTGGCAATTTTTTTTCTTACGAATTTTCTTCTACGTTTTTCTCCAAACACGTTAACTGGACCTACCTCATATTTGCTCAGATGAGGGTTTCGGCCTTCATGATGTCACAACACGAAGTTTGTGAGTTTTCGCGAATTGCTGTGGGTGTGGCTAAGCGCTGTTCGCCAAGAAAACAACGCCAGTTTTGAGGGTCTAAACATGCACAGAAACTCATGAAACTTGGCACACACATCTGCCCTGGTAAAATGAGCAATATTTTATTGTTGATTGTGCTATTTTTACAAAAATGACTCAATAGCGCCCCCGAGAAGTTTTTAACGAAGCAGCCCCGGTTGTACGTTTAAGCAAGAACGACGAATATTTTTAGGTGTATGAGGGAGCCCAAGACCTACAAAAAAGTCTCTTGGACCCATATGCTAAAATGAACAGGAAGTTAGCTACGAATTTTTGAATGTCCCATTTTTGACTATTTTTGCACATTCACAGGGGGCAGACTTTTGCCCACTTCTCCTACACGTTTCATCTGACTGAGTTAAGACTTGACCTGGACCATGTCAAGACCTGAGCCAACGACAGGGGGAAAAATCTTGACCTTTCGAAATACTATATGATGAAGGCGGGGCATCAAAATTTGTGTTTCGCACTGAAAAAGGATATGCTTAATAACTCCCCGGTACATGCTCCAAAAAATCCCAAACTTGACATGTATGTTTATCGTCAAGGCCTGAAGCTATCTCTATGACAACATTCAGTTATATATGCAGCGCCACCTAGCCCTTGAGGCATAAAAAAAAAATACCCCACATACGGTATTTTGTACAAAAAATGTAAACTCATTCTAAGTGTGATAACTAAGTCATTTATGAATATTCTTTTAGTTTCCACCACTCAAAATGTTCACTGGCATCAGACTTATCCAAACATATATATTTTTTTATTTATTTTTGATAGCCTCTGTGGACATTAAAAGCAATATCGTGAATGAAGGATATGCTTAATAACTCCACGGTACATGCTCCAAAAAAAATCCCACACTTGACATGTATGCTTATAATCAAGGCCTGAAGGTATCTCGATGACAACATTCAGTTATAAATACAGCGCCACCTAGCCCTTGAGGCTTATATAAAAAAAAAAAACCCCACATACGGTATTTTGTACAAAAAAATTTAAACTCATTCTAAGTGTGATGACTAAGTCATTTCTGAATATTCTTTTAGTTTCCACCACTCAAATTGTTCACTGGCTTCACACCGATCCAAACGTATGTACGTTTCCATTTTGTTTTATTCATTTTTGATTGCCCCTTTGGACAATAAAAGTAACATTGTGCAATGAGTACAACGAGCGATGATGTATATATACACTTTTACAAAAAATATCAATCAGGGCAACTCATTGCCTAAAAATAAAAAAGGACGCTGATTTTTGCAGGTCTTAACAATCACCAAAACCCGTTGAGCTTGACACACACTGGCAAAAAAAATATTCTACATGTAAACGTTTATTATGCCATTTTCAAAGAAATTTTGCTTCCAATATGCCAGTACCCCAACGTGCCAGTACCCCAACGTGCCAGTACCCTAACGTGCAAGTACCCCAACGTGCAAGGACTCCAACGTGGCCCGGGCTGCGAGGGCCCTTTATAGCTGCTCGCAGCTCTAGTTATTATTATTATTCTTCTTCTTCTTCTTCTTCTTCTTCTTCTTCTTTATTCTCCGCAAACGATCGCGATTTTGGGTACCTAAACATTCACGAAAACTCACCGAACTTTGCACACTCCTCAGGCCCGGCGAAAAATTTGATATTATTAAGTCGTCATAACAATGCGACTCGATAGCGCCCCCTAGCGTAGAAAAATAAAAACCAAGCCCGGCACGTTTGAGCTAGAGCAACAAAAATTGGCAGGCACGTGTAGCACCCCGAGACGCACAAAAAAGTCTATTGGGACCATGTAGCTAAAATGTACAGGAAGTGAGCTATGAATTTTTTAATGTCCAATTTTGGCCTATTTTGGCACATTCACTGTGGTCATGCTTTTTCCCCCTTTGCAAACATTTTTCATCCAATTGACTTCAAACTTGGCATTTATCATCTCAAGACCTGAGAGAACAACTGGGCAAAACATCTTGCCTTTTTGAAATACTATATGACGGGGGCGGGGCATCAAATATTGCCTTTAAAATTTCATTTGTCCAGAAAGAGCAAATGCTTAATAACTCCCATGTTCAAGCTCCAAAAAATCTCAAACTTCTCAGGCAACGTAATAGTCACGGCCTGAAAACATCTATATGATAAAATTCAGTTATACATATAGCGCCACCTAGTGGTTACAATAAATGTCATACTTTACGTTTTTAGCTACTGTGCTGAGCTTGTTGAAGGGATCCATTTGAAAATTGGTCAGAAAAGCCTTAAGATGTTGATCATGCCCCACACCGAATATTGTAACTTTTCTCCAAAGGGCGTGGCCGCTACGGTGACGCAAAGTCTGAAGATTTTTCGTGAAAATAAAAGCTGCATTAACTTGACCGAGATGATCCTATCTTCTCAAAATTTCACACATTTGATGAGAGTCCAGCCCTAAAGACATCTACTGACTTATATTTCATCTAACTGATAGCGCCACCTAGTGGCAATTTTTTTTCTTACGAATTTTCTTCTACGTTTTTCTCCAAACACGTTAACTGGACCTACCTCATATTTGCTCAGATGAGGGTTTCGGCCTTCATGATGTCACAACACGAAGTTTGTGAGTTTTCGCGAATTGCTGTGGGTGTGGCTAAGCGCTGTTCGCCAAGAAAACAACGCCAGTTTTGAGGGTCTAAACATGCACAGAAACTCATGAAACTTGGCACACACATCTGCCCTGGTAAAATGAGCAATATTTTATTGTTGATTGTGCTATTTTTACAAAAATGACTCAATAGCGCCCCCGAGAAGTTTTTAACGAAGCAGCCCCGGTTGTACGTTTAAGCAAGAACGACGAATATTTTTAGGTGTATGAGGGAGCCCAAGACCTACAAAAAAGTCTCTTGGACCCATATGCTAAAATGAACAGGAAGTTAGCTACGAATTTTTGAATGTCCCATTTTTGACTATTTTTGCACATTCACAGGGGGCAGACTTTTGCCCACTTCTCCTACACGTTTCATCTGACTGAGTTAAGACTTGACCTGGACCATGTCAAGACCTGAGCCAACGACAGGGGGAAAAATCTTGACCTTTCGAAATACTATATGATGAAGGCGGGGCATCAAAATTTGTGTTTCGCACTGAAAAAGGATATGCTTAATAACTCCCCGGTACATGCTCCAAAAAATCCCAAACTTGACATGTATGTTTATCGTCAAGGCCTGAAGCTATCTCTATGACAACATTCAGTTATATATGCAGCGCCACCTAGCCCTTGAGGCATAAAAAAAAAATACCCCACATACGGTATTTTGTACAAAAAATGTAAACTCATTCTAAGTGTGATAACTAAGTCATTTATGAATATTCTTTTAGTTTCCACCACTCAAAATGTTCACTGGCATCAGACTTATCCAAACATATATATATTTTTATTTATTTTTGATAGCCTCTGTGGACATTAAAAGCAATATCGTGAATGAAGGATATGCTTAATAACTCCACGGTACATGCTCCCAAAAAAATCCCACACTTGACATGTATGCTTATAATCAAGGCCTGAAGGTATCTCGATGACAACATTCAGTTAGAAATACAGCGCCACCTAGCCCTTGAGGCTTATATAAAAAAAAAAACCCCACATACGGTATTTTGTACAAAAAAATGTAAACTCATTCTGACCCCGGGTTTTCACTGGATGCGGTTGCGGTGCGGTTGCAGTGCGGTCCGGCGACGCAAGCAATTAGATTCCATTCATTCGAATGGTGCAGTCTACACCGCTTGCGGGTGCGTTGCGTGTTGACTGCGGAAGGCCTGCGGCGTGCCGCAAGCCTTCCGCAAGGATAGCCTATTTTCTATTTTTGCCGGACGCCGCATGCGGTAGGCCTCCGGCAAATGGCAAGCTAGCACAAAACACATCGAGCGGGACAGGAAGACCGACGCAGTTTCAAAATAAATTTCCGGTTACCTTTCAGAATAAAACACTCGCCAGCTCGTATTTCGCAAGCTTATCAGCAGAACGTGACGTGGGCGTCGCCGGGCCATGTGCTCATTCACGGTTTAGACACCAGCGAACATGGACGCGGAGAGGTTTAATAAATTGGAGGTGGAAAACCACAAAATAATATATGACACGGCACATCCTTTTTATAAGGACTGTAATGTATTGTGAGTTTGATGTTCGCGATTGCTTGTTGTGCCCGTCTCGCTTGCCGTACTGAGCGGCAGCCGGACGCGGAAGACAGAAATAAAGAGTGGCGCTCGCCTTGAGCACGCACTGACCCGACTCTCGTTATTAATATACTTTACAAGGACAACCAAAAAAAAGATGCTGCATGGAATCTCATAGCAGAAGAAGCACAGACTTTCTGTATGTTTGTCGTTGTGAAATGCCACATGATCGCGCGCGCACGGTCCCGCGAGACACGTTGGGAAGTGGGCGGCGACGGAGCTGCCGGACCGCAGCTGTGCGGAGCCGGTGTGGATTGACAAAAAAATTGACCCGTCCGGAGCACGCAGTCAAGACGCACCGCACCGCAACCGCACCGCAACCGCAGTCAGTGAAAACCCGGGGTAAGTGTGATGACTAAGTCATTTATGAATATTCTTTTAGTTTCCACCACTCAAATTGTTCACTGGCTTCACACCGATCCAAACGTATGTACGTTTCCATTTTGTTTTATTCATTTTTGATTGCCCCTTTGGACAATAAAAGTAACATTGTGCAATGAGTACAACGAGCGATGATGTATACATACACTTTTACAAAAAATACCAATCAGGGCAACTCATTGCCTAAAAATAAAAAAGGACGCTGATTTTTGCAGGTCTTAACAATCACCAAAACCCGTTGAGCTTGACACACACTGGCAAAAAAAATATTCTACATGTAAACGTTTATTATGCCATTTTCAAAGAAATTTTGCTTCCAATATGCCAGTACCCCAACGTGCCAGTACCCCAACGTGCCAGTACCCTAACGTGCAAGTACCCCAACGTGCAAGGACTCCAACGTGGCCCGGGCTGCGAGGGCCCTTTATAGCTGCTCGCAGCTCTAGTTGCACATTGTTACTTTTATTTTCCAAAGGTGCAATCAAAAATAAATAAAACAAAATGAAAAAGTATGTATGTTTGGATAGGCAAGGCAAGGCAAGTTTATTTGTATAGCACATTTCATACACAAGGCAACTCAATGAGCTTTACACAAGGAAAGACAACATAAGCATCAAGAAACAGTAGTTAACATTCAGAGGAAGAAAAATAAATGAAAATGGGTTACAAAATTTACTAAAAAGAACATATAATCACAATCTTAAAACATTATTCAACAAACTTTAAAACATTTAACATAAGGAAGTTTAAAATAATAAAAAACACTTAATTAAAGCTGTTTAAAAGTCCCTAATCAAACGTATCTGAAAAAAGCAAAGTTTTTAACCTGGATTTAAAAGCATTTACACTCGGCTGACTTCACTTCTGTTGGTAGCCTATTCCATCTGTGTGCAGCATAATAGCTAAATGCAGCTTCACCATGTTTGCTTCGAACTCTGGGTTCCACTAGTTGGCCCAAGTCTGTAGATCTCAGAGCCCTGCTGGGTTTGTACTCAATCAGCATTTCTTGGATATATTCAGGACCCAAACCATTTAGTGATTTATAGACGAGTAGCAGAACTTTAAAATCTATTCTACAGCTGACTGGGAGCCAGTGTAAATCCTTAAGTACTGGAGAAATATGTTCTGATCTCTTTGTTTTGGTCAGAACTCGATCTGCAGTGTTCTGAATGAGCTGCATTTGTCTCATGTTCTTTTGAGAGAGTCCAGTCAGAAGACCGTTACATTAATCTAGTCTGCTGGAGATAAAAGCATGGATAAGCTTCTCTTGGTCTGCTTGAAGCATGCAGTCCTTCAGTCTGGATATGTTCTTCAGCTGGTAAAAGGCTGTTTTAGTGATGAATTTAATATGATTGCTGAAGGTCAGGTCTGAGTCTACTAGTACCCCAAGATTTCAAACTTGGTCTTTAGTTTCTAAAGACAGTGACTCAAGCTGTTTTTTTTTTTAAACAGCAATTCTCTTTTCTTTATTGCCGAAAACAATGAGCTCCGTTTTGTTTTCGTTTAGCTGAAGGACATTTTGGTTCATCCAGTTGTTAATTTGCTCTAGAGAATGACAATACATTAATAGAACTGCTGTCATTTGGGGACATTGATAAATACAGTTGTGTGTCATCTGCATAACTATGATAGTCAACATCGGCGTTCTGAAGCATTTGACCCAAAGGTAACATATACAGACTGAACAACAGGGGTCCAAGGACTGACCCTTGAGGCACCCCACATGTCATGGCCTTTCGATCAGATTCAAAATTTCCAATAGTCACAAAGTAACTCCTTTCCTCCAAATAGGACCTGAACCATTTAAGGACTGTTCCATTTAACCCCACCCAAGTTATAGTATATTATGATCAATCATGTCAAATGCTGCACTGAGGTCCAACAAGACGAGCACCAATACCTTCTCTGCATCAGTGCTCAATCTTATATCATTCAGTACTTTAATCAGAGCTGTTTCTGTACTGTGATGAGGTCGGAAACCTGACTGGAATTTATCCAAAAGTCCATTTGACCTCAAGAAATTGCTGAGTTGATTAAAAACCACTTTTTCAACTATTTTAGTTACGAAGGAAAGGTTTGCGATTGGTCTATAATTTGCTCGCAGGGAGACATCCAGTGTTCTCTTTTTTAGAATGGGCTTGACGGCGGCTACTTTCAGAGATTTAGGAAGCTCACCTGATTGAAGTGAGCAATTAATTATTTGTTGTAAATCGATCTGAACAGATTTCACAATGGTTTTGAAAAAGCCAGATGGTATTGAGTCAAGACAGCTCGTAGAAGGTTTCAATTGCTGAACCAAGTCTACTGCAGTATTTTGATCCACTGAGTCAAATTCTGTCATGGTAATTAAATTATTCCTAGGTGATTTTAAGTGCTGCATCATTTTGTTATTTTTGCTGGTTTGTAACAATGTTTGACCTGATGGCTTGTACTTTTTCACTAAAGTAGCAGGCAAATTCATTGCATTTATCTGTTGAGAGGAGTTCTGGCGCTGTTTGATTTGGGGGATTTGTGAGTTTGTCAACCACGGCAAATAGAGTGCGTGTATTGTTGAGGTTCCTACTAATAATTTTTGGGATTGTTTGTAATTCAAAAAACACACAGGAATGATCTGAAATAGCCGGATCTTTCACCTCAACAGATAAAATGTCAACACCTTTAGAGATGACGAGATCAAGAATGTGACCTTGATTGTGTGTTGGACCTTTTACATGTTGTGAGAGACCAAAAGTATCAAGTATATTACAAAATTCTTTGGTATTTTTATCCAAGTTGTTGTCAACATG